>NW_026442133.1:0-310000 GCF_026898425.1 Galleria mellonella | reverse complement strand
GATGGTCAACTGACCTGCGTTTTCATTCCTATATCCATCATCTCTCACTGGTGCCCCGCCAGCGTATACCGTTAGCGCAGGCGGAGCTACCATACCATTATCATACATTAAAATAAAATAATGTGTTATTTGTATTTACTGTAAAGTGTACATTAATTACTTACTTATGTTTAATATTAGCTAAATATTGTACTGTTTGTATATTAAATATGAACTTATTTATTTGAACAAACAAACAGCAGTACGATATTATCTTAATACTAACGGTAGCATTTACAAGTAATATTTGTATACGTACAACCAATACCGTTCTCCACGAAATAATAGATTTGTAACACATATTCTAAAGCAAATAAAGTATTCTATTCTGTTCTATTCTATTCTATTCTGAAAATAATACAAATCTAACTCTCTTCGTTCTTTAACCTCAATTTTTCGAAAACAGCATGACGTAACCATTCTCTTTTTTTTTATGCAACTTAGAATGGCAAACAAGCTGACGGCCCACCTGATGGAAAGTGGTAACCGTCGCCTATAGACATGAGCAGTACCATGGACATAACAGAGTATACTGTTTCGCCCATGATACCCCACATGCGTTGCCATTCCTGAGGACTCAGATGTTATTCCTCTGTACCCAGTAAATTCATGCCATATCCCACCCTTTAAACCGAAACACAGCCATGCAAACACAACTGCTTCACGGTTGAAACACGAATGGGACAGAGGTGGCCAAGCAATCGACTTTTGTACAAAATCTCCCTCTGGTTTTCTGTCGGTTGATCGATTTCACGGACCATTATATCCCTATGTATACTCTGGATGATGTGGGCTCAATAATTTATCATAAAATATAACGAATTGGCAAGAGTTATTATTGAAACAAGTCTATTTAAAGACATTTTTAAAAACAATTGTTATAGTCTGTGCGCTTCGTCATCAAATTTTGGATACCTTTCAGAGATAAAGTTTGTTGTAGTCAAATAAACCCAAATATAATACAATGGATTTATCATGCATAGTTCAAGAGTTTCTACAGCAATCTTCCGTTGTCATATTTGAATCAGCTCGGTGATTCCTTAAATAAATGGTTATTTATCAACGGAATACTTGTATATTAAAACACGTTAAATCACATACATACGTATTAAAAAAGGTTTAATTAAGAAAATAAAATCTTGTAAAAAAGGGGTTCAATAAGTTTTGGATAATAATAATGTTAGATAGCTTAAGCAGACTCAAGACTGTTCCTTATAGCCAATTCATATATGAGAAGAGATCTTTATTTAACATATGTGAATAGAAACAGCTTTCTATTTGCAAGCCAATTCGAAATATAAATAAAACCTTGGTAGCCATGTTTCTAAGTAAAAGGTCATTCCATTTTTAAATTACAGGACAGATATGAATTTACATAGTAATTTATCTGGCGGCAAAACACGACAGATATGGATTTTCATACAACTTTTGCCGGCCGCTGCCCGCATGTACCTGGCCAGTACGGCAATTTTGATTTATCTCGAAGAAGATTGTCAAAATAATGCTCACATTTCCAAGCATGTTTGAGAAAAATATATTATTCTGCAGAAAACAACTACTTCGTAATATAAAAAAACACCAATGAATGATGAGATGTTTCGTAGAATATATTTGAATTTAGAATGCCGAATCTGAAATCAAAATCTTTTAGTAAACTTTACTTCTCGATAAGAACATTTTTATTTCCTTAAGAAAAATGACTACATCAATCGTTCCGTAATTAGTGTGAGACCAATGAACCCTATTAGCTTCAAAATTATAATCTAAATCGGTCCCTAATTCACCCTAATTACGTAGGTAATGTAACCACGAAAAAATACGTCCAAACGAATTGATAATTTCCCATCTTTGAATGTTGCTCGATGATCAATCATTCACGTTTTACTAAAAGGTGATGACTATGACATATTGGTTTCTATATATAATTTTAATATTTGTCAACAATGCAGAGTACGTCCGCTCTTTTATATTTTACTAGCTTTTTCCTTGACTTTGTCCACGTAAGCGAGATAACTAAGCCGAATACCCTTTTCCATCCTATGTATTCCACGCACATACGCGTGTAGACTAAATTCTATGACAATTGGTTGATCCACCAATACGTCGAGACATAACAAACAAACTCACTTTCACATAATATTTATATATAGTATATATTTATATAAATTCTATTTTTAGTTTCTGAAACAACTTAGAAAAAAAGAGTTTCTTTACTTAGACTGTTTTTCATTTTATGTATATTACGCGCTGTATATTTTTTCTATTACCGATTTTGATGACTTTTTTTCGCAAGCTATAACTTTTATTCCCGTATCAGCCACGTATCGTATATTATCTTAAATTATATTAATATAAATCCTTTTACAGAAGGATGAAATTTACGCAAAAATACCCATTAGATACGGAACCCTGTAAATTAGCAACTTGCCCCGCAGAATAAACTGTCAACGGGTTCGCTCACTAACGAACCCTACTCAATCAAAATCAAAGTTGAAATCAACTCTCTGTCTCTTTATCTCTCTTATACAAAATTAATGCGAAATTTGCAAAATTCAAACGTAGGTAGTTATATATCAAGACCTCTAAAACCTATCTTCACGCCAGTTCCCTTAAGAGGGTGGCAAAGACCCTAGTACTCGTTGTTCTTTAATCTAATATCTAATAATTTGTTTATATTCCACGTTTATATCTTAATAATTTTTCCTTTAACAATTGTCAACTACATAATCTACAGAATTTAATTTAGAAAACCTGTTATTGGTCATATTGCTCTGTTATAAAATGTTTGTTAATTTTATTTGTAAAGCGCTGTTGGTTTTTTTTTTTTTTTTAATAAAAAAAATATATACAAATATATAGAATATATACAAGCGAAGAGTTTGTTTGTTTGAACGCGCTAATCTCTGATACTATCATCAGTCGGATTTTTTTTTACATTATAAACTAAATTTCGCAGTGATTGTTTTTTTTTTCAATGGATGATAATGGAACGGTAACCCCGCCTGCGCTAACGCGATACGCTGATAAGACACCAGTGAGAGATGATAGATGAGAATGAAAACGCAGGTCAGTTAGTCCATCGTGATGAATACACATGGAATTCAGCACGATGGTTTCCTGAGGGAGCCACGTGGAGATCGACCTGACGAAGTATGTTGCTAGCAATGGGACTGTTTGTCCGCATTACTAACAATCCCTTCCCCCCCCCCCTTCCCATAGTGATTGGTTAAGTTGTTAAAACATTAAGAGTTCTCAAACAAACAAACAAATTCTTTTAGATTTATAATATTAGGATCTCTTAAAGAAAATTATGATGTATTCAACAATTCAATATGGCCACAGGCCACGAGTTACAGGTAGTTATAGCATATTTGATAATATAATTAATTTGAATTAATTAAAAGTACCCGTAACCGGCGAACGTGTATGAAAAGATTGATGAATGTGGAAGAAGCGAAAGAGGTTTGTTTGAATCGAAGCATTTTGGCGTTCCATTGTTTCTGCTTACCCTAATGGGAGACAGGCGTGACAGATATGTATATATGTATAATTAATTTGATCAAAGGTCATCAAAGATCAAAACCTTAACATATGTAATAAATAAAAATAATGTAACATATGGAATGAGCTCCCTGCCGAGGTTTTCCCAAGAGACTACAGCATGGGGTTTTTCAAAATGGAAGTAAAGAGGTCTCTTCAGGTAATCATAGGTTACAGTAACCACATATCATCAGGTGTGCCGTATGCTTGTTTGCCACCTCAGAGGTATAAAAAATCTACATATTAGTTGTATGTACCTACATATTCTACTGTAAGTAAATTTAGCTTTATATAAAATTTATCTAATTCTAACAAGAACCTCATTAGGCTACTTATGTACGCAACGGTGTTTACAGTTTGTCTACCGACTTCAAAAAGAAGGAAGTTCTAAATAGGGTTCTTTATTTTTTTTTATCACTTTTTTTTACCTCATAACTCCGTCAGTTATAAACCAATTTGGAAAATTCTTTTTTTTTTCTGAAAGGCTATACCTATAGATTAGTTTTGTAGAAATTATATCAAAATCGGTTTTGTAGTTTAGTTTTTAGGTCAAAATTTTTAAGGTTTTGACAAAAACTTAAGTCGTTTCTTTTTTTTTTTGTAGGACACAACCTTTAATTATGTAAATCGCCAGTTATTCATTGAATTTTGATGTCGACTGTACTTTAGCAGTGAAAACAGAATACACCCACACGGCACTCGAAAACATCTAGGCATTCCGCTTTTATGAAAGAATTCCCAGGATCTAGAGCCTGGATGCAGACGCCTACGAAATTAGAATTCTTGTCTTTATTATAAAACGTATGACTTTTTGGGAAGTTGTAATTAAACGTTAAAAAAACTAACGAGAATTAACCGTTATTTCAAACTAACCGTTGTTACAAAAAATAACAGATATTTAACAAATGTGTAATGCTATTAAAATTTTATTAGTTCATAATTTGTCAGAAAATAAACAGCTGTTTTAGTTAAAATGTTAACAATATTATGAGAAACATTTGTTTTGAAAATATTTTAAATCTATTTAAATATTTCAATTTTACTACGTCGAAATCGGTTTTTTTTTTTTGGGAAGCAAAATCTACTTATTAAGATATATCTTATATATCTTACTTATGTACTTGTTAATTTTTAATAAATAAGTGTCTTTGCTACATGCTACATAACGGTATTCACTGCTGAACATTAGCTTCCTCCTGTTAAGTAAAGAGTTTTGCCAATTATTGCCACGCTTGGCAGGCGGGTTGACAACATAGGTATATACTCATATATATAATATAGGTATATACCTATATAAAACATTAAATCATATGGTAACCATAAAATAGAAACTATTAAAGTTTATGTTACCGTCAGGTTTATGTGACATTGTCCCATCCAGTAATTCCAGTGTCCTTGTGATTATAATTTGCAGAGGACTTCAGTTCTAAATGTCCCTTAACTATCCGGGCTAAGCGCATTTAATAATAGCAGTTATTGTCGAAAATATTATCCGGTATAGTTATAATAATTAAGTTTAACAGTTTAACTGTTAACAAAAACATATTTAATATATTTGGTTATTTCTCTTTTGCTTTAAGTGTGGCAAAACGTTTGTTTTGTTATCGACTGACTTAAAAAAAGAGGTTCAGAATTTGAATAAATTTTATGTTTGTTACTTCGTAACTCCATCAGTTATAAATCAATTGTGATTTTTTTTTCTTGAAAATATATTATATATATATATATATATATATATATATATATATATATATATATATATATATATATATATATATACACACAACTTACTTCCATACAAATATTATCAAAATCTGTTTAGTAGTTTACGATTCAACACAACAACTGGTTTTCGATTCGGTTCGCCCGCCCGTAATTTTATTTTCGTCATCCTGATCAATTTAAAATAAAAAATCTGTCCACAACTATGTTTCTATGCTAGAGGACTACTAATATTTCTAATATTGTATCATTTTTTCGATAGATTGTGTCGATAAATAAATAGATAAATATTATATACATACATACAGTTATCATCTGATATTGTGTGAATTAGGTCACATTGTCAATGTTTGAATAAGATTGAAAATGATACTACGAGATTGATACAACTGATGTGTATGAAACAGGTATATCAATAATTTTTTAAAGATTAAAAATTGGCATTAAATTAGGAAATAATAGATATTGTTCCTAAAAAAAAAAAATCCAATCATGGTATTACCATTTGTTTTGAATCAGAAACCAAACTAATAAACTAATTTTGATAAACTTTCTATGGAATTAATCTAGAAGTTTATCTTTTCAGATAAAAAAAATATTTTTCTAATCGGTTTATGGAAGACAGAGTTCTGAGGTAACAAATATAAACAAAAAAACCTACATCAAAATTGGGAACTTCCTTCTTCTTTTAAAGTCGATTGAAAATAACGTTATTTGCTAAAAATAATATCCGTTATATAACTGCTTGTCTTTAACAGTTTAACAGTTAAAAATAATGTATTTGATAGATTTAGTTAATCCCTCTTGCATTTTTAATGTGGCATAACCCTCGTTTCTTTTGTTTTTATGCTACATTTTAAGTTGTATTGCGCTATACCCGCAACTTTGTTTTCTAACTGTGATTAAGTCATATTGATAAAATTAAAATAATATATCATCGTCATAAAAAGAAAGGGTCTTGAGTTGAGGACGATCCCATACGGGCAAATAGAATATAGATCACTAGAAGGATCGACGACCTCAAATGCATTGCAGGGTGTCAGTAAATACAGGTGGCTCAGTACCGTTCCTTTTGGCAGTCTATAAAGGAGGCCTATATCCAGCAGTATACAAATGATGGCAGAGATGATGACGATGATAAATATAGATCTATCCTGTAAGGAGAGTTTTGCCAATAGTTGCCACGTGGGGGGAAGGGATTGTTAGTAACGGGAAGTTTAGTCCCCATTGCTATCAATATACAATATCAGGTCGACCTCCACGCGGTTCCTAATGGAAACTATTATATTACTAATATAGTAACTGTTTTGCCCCTTCTTGATATAAAAATAAAAAAATATATACATAAACACATCAAATACTATAACTTTTTGCTTGAAATAGCTATTATAATATTAAGTATACTGAACAAGTATTAGTTGCGTGTATTATCGCAAAAATAATGTATCGATCGATAGATACCATAGATAAGAATGTTATTACAATGAGTCATGTATAAACATTATACCTTTTTAAGCGAGGATGTGTGTAGGAGTACATGTGTATGTGTGTGTGTGTGTGTATGTGTGTGTGTGTACTTGTATACGAATATGAGGGAATATAATATTTTTAAGTACTTCCGCGTACAATCCTTTTTTTACTATTGAAGGGTTCTGCGATTGATAACGTTCTTTTCTGATGGAAAACCATCATGTGGTCTAAGTTGGGGTTCGCATGTCTAACACATTTACAATGTTTTTTTTTTTTTTTTTTTAATATAATAACTAGATGATCCGACTAAAAAACATTGTTCAAGCCAAACTGACATTTTGTAATTATATTTCTTTATTTAAAAAAAAAACGGCCAAATAATAAGTATATGCCTACTAATAAACCACAATTAGTTTTTTTATACGTTATATTTTCTTTTATTTGTATTAACAAATACAAGAAAATATATTTATAATTTATAATAAATTTACTACTGTAATCTTTTGGAGGAAATAATAAAGACCAATAGATACTCTTTTATATCTACATATATCTATATTCGATATTACAATTCATTACAATCTTCTTACTACATTTTTTTTCGACCATACAGATACAATTACTTCTATACAAAGATAATCTGGAAGAAATTGCTTAGCGATTTCTCTTTTACTTTGCCCGCTCTGAACTCGACCTCAACTAAGTAAAATTCGTTTTAACTAAGGCCAGTAAGATTGTAAAAACTAATAGTTTGCTGGTAATATCGAATTCAAAAAGTTGTTGACAAAATCACACAGCGATACATCGTTTCTAAATGTTGGTACATTTTTTTTTCATTATAAATTAATTTGAAAATAGAAAATTAAGACAATACTTGTTCGAAATACAAAAGAAACTGATATTTACTAAAGGCCTAAAGTTGGATGGCTCGAAAGCGAACTTAATGTCAACTTCAATTTAGATGAAATTACGAATAGAATAAAACGAACACAGCAGTGAATATTTATTTATTTACAAGTTGACCGGGCCAACATTTTTTTATCCCCTACCGCCACCTACCGAGTCTAGTCTTTTTTATCGAGATATAAACTATCCTATCTCGCAAGTTAAAACACACAATACATTTACAAAATTGAAATCAGTTGAGAAGTTTCGAAGATCAATATAGCCGAACATGGTAACACTTTTTTTTGTAATTTTTCGACCTAATGCTGGAGAAAATATCACGTATCACAAATATATTCATATTTGAAGTCGGTTAAAATACTGTTGAATGAATTTATCTGCCGATAATAGTATAAAAAATTTATGAATATTATCGAAAGGGTTAACACACCGTCAGTGTAATGAATTTGTTTGGGCATGCAAAGTTTTAAGTTCGACCTCAAATGAGTGTGCAGCTACAAAATATTACATAATTTTTTTTTTTTCTATTGGTAGGAATTGAAATTTACTTCCCTATTATTTCATATTGGTTGTCATTAAATAACAATTTAGAAAACAAAATCCATTTATTGTTATATTATAATGAACAATTCAAATTTGCATATATTTTGTCCTTTTAAGCTAATTATTAAAAAAAAAATATGTACATATCAATAGTAATATATAATAGTTTTAAAATAAATTCACCCTAAACAAGCTTAGACAAAGCTGTATACACAAATTCCTTGGTCTTATAAATAAAGATAAAAATAAATAGAAATGTAGGGTAAACCCACTATTTCTCTATACCTACCCGCAGTCATTAAACCTCCACGCGTTATAGCTACACTCGAGCTCGTTTCGTTTGTTGATCAAGTTTGATAAGTGATAAGACTGGCCTGTAATCAAGCGATGTATGGGCTTATCAGTGATAACGTCATGGCAAACAAGTGCGGTGGCTACGCAGCTTGGAGCAACACATTTTCTAGAATAATAAGGTACATAACCTATAAACAGTACATATATTTCAATCGATAAATCTTCTTTTAATGAATTAAAAAATACATATATATATATAATTCATATATTCGAAATTTGAATCGTTTCTAAATTTAAAATATTTCAGTGAAGTTCTATTAGTGAAATCGTTTATAACAAATTACAAGTGCAGAGTGGTGTGGTTGGCGACGGTGGCGCCATCGGCTTGTTTCATTTCTAAAAAGCATGTAATGTAAACATCATCTGGTTTTATAATACAAATATTGTCATTCTAATTTTACTTTTTTTTATACAACAAGCTGACGGCAATGGCAAACAAGCTGACGGCCCACCTGATGGAAAGTTGTAACCGTCGCCTATAGACATGAGCAGTATCATGGACATAACAGAGTATACTGTTTCGCCCATGATACCCTACATGCGTTGCCATTCCTGAGGACTCAGGTATTATTCCTCTGTACCCAGTAAATTCACGCCATATCCCACCTTTCAAACGGAAACACAGCCATGCAAACACAACTGCTTCACGGTTGAAACACGAATGGGACAGAGGTACCCAAGCAATTGACTTTTGTACAAAGTCTCCCTCTGGTAAATAATAATAAAATATATATAAAGTACATGCACGCATATAAGTTCATCATTATGGAATTTATTGATTATTTCCTTATAATTGCACCAAAGCCTTGTAATTCTGTAGATTAATTGAATAATAATTTATTGCTTGATCTAAGATATATTTTTATATAAATAGTCCCATTAATATTATAAATGCGAAAATTTATAAGAAGGATGAACAAGTAGATTGTTTATTACTCTTTCACACAATACCTATTCAAAAGATTTGAATAAAATTTAGTGCATGGGTAGGTTTATTTATTTATTTTTTATTGCATTCCATAATGTGGTCGGTAAATAACACTTCAACTTTAATTATGGACCTTATTTGCCACAGTAAGTAGGAGTGAGGATTACTTTTTTTTACTTTAGAAATAGTTTATGAGTTTGTTACAATATTATCCAATCATTGAAATTGTTTCACGATAGATACGTATTTTCTGTATTATTATTATTCATTATTTAAATATTGATGTGTATCTATTCGTATTGTAATTGTAATTAGTATTATATGATTATTTAATATATTATATAGTTTATAATTATTCATATTCATATTGTAAAAGTGATTAATAAATATTAATTTATTATTTGTTTATTGGTTTTATCCTAACTTAGGATATATTTTTCATTGTACTACAATTTATATCTTCATCATATATATATATATATAAAAGAAAATATATAATATATATATATTATATATATATATATATATATATATATATATATATATATATATATATATATATATATATATATATATAGACACCTATATCTGTGTACAACTAGCAAGTTTAGACGGGTAATGTTTTCATTCCCATATACTCGTAGAACAACAAACTGCGTGGGGTAATAATAACATACGTGTGTTTTGTTGCAGTGGGATGAACATGAACATCACTAACAACAACAACAACAACAGTATCAACAATAACAACAACAATGAAGTGAAGCCCGATTTACCGGACCCCGATTATATAAAGGTACGTGAATTATTTATTGCTAGAATATAATTTTTAAAGAAAACATGTTATAGTATCCTTGAGGGGCAATGCCCTAACTTAAAGTCTAAGGCACCAAGAAAATTATATAGATTCGCTTTTTCGAATAACTTACCACTTAATTATAGTTTTTGACCTACAAAGAAGTTCTTTTGCCCTACCTTAAACTTGGGTCTAGCTAAGGCCCAGTTTCTCATGAAATAACTAGAAAAATTCACTGTATACAATGATAGCACACATAGATATTTTATCAGATTGCCAAATGATTTAAAAATGATGGTAATTGACATAATAACGCGCACTGCCCACTGGTAATTAATGCTCCTTTCCACTCAAGGTTTGCTGGAAGAGAACTCTTACAGAGTTAAACTAGCCTGTTGTACATCTTCATTTAATGTAGATTTTTTTTTTATACGACTTAGAATGGCAAACAAGCTGACGTCCCATCTGATGGAAAGTGGTAACCGTCGCCTACAGACACGAGCAGTACCATGAACATAACAGAGTATACTGTTTTGCCCATAATACCCCCCACGCGTTGCCATTCCTGAGGACTCAGGTGTTATTCCTCTGTACCCTGTAAATTCACGCCATATCCCACCCTTCAAACCGAAACTTAATTATGTAATTCTTGTGTACAATAAAGTATAAATAAATAAAAATAAAGGAACTGGCTAATGTTCATCATTTGCGCAGTAGTGTGCGTATCATGGCAAAACTATATTTTTTAGCCCGTTTGTAACGTATTTGTATTAGCCATTTTCTGTCCACTGCTGAACATAGGCCTACCCTATATGGAGGGTTTAGCCAGTAGTTGCCACGCTTGCCAGGCAGGTAATCGCAGATAGGCTTTTGGTGATGTTTTGAGAGGAATGCTGCTGTCCATCCAACAATCATTAAGTTCCTTTAGTCGCCTCTTGACAACACACACAGAAAAGTAAATGGTGTCCCTTTCTATTCCAACACTACATGACAATACAAAAGGTGAATCGATTCGATACAAAAGATAAATCACCTTTCTATTTAAACACCACACGACAATACAAAAGGTGAATCGATTCAATACAAAAGATAAATCACCTTTCTATTTCAACACCACACGACAGTACAAAAGGTGAATCGATTCAATACAAAAGATAAATCACCTTTCTATTTCAACACCACACGACAGTACAAAAGGTGAATCGATTCAATACAAAAGATAAATCACCTTTCTATTTCAACACCATACGACAGTACAAAAGGTGAATCGATTCAATACAAAAGATAAATCACCTTTCTATTTCAACACCACACAACTGTACAAAAGGTGAATCGATTCAATACAAAAGATAAATGACCTTTCTATTTCAACACCACACGACAATACAAAAGGTGAATCAATTCAATACAAAAGATAAATCACCTTTCTATTTCAACACCACACGACAATACAAAAGGTGAATCAATTCAATACAAAAGATAAATCACCTTTCTATTTCAACACCACACGACAATACAAAAGGTGAATCGATTCAATACAAAAGATAAATCACCTTTCTATTTCAACACCATACGACAGTACAAAAGGTGAATCGATTCAATACAAAAGATAAATCACCTTTCTATTTCAACACCACACAACAGTACAAAAGGTGAATCGATTCAATACAAAAGATAAATGACCTTTCTATTTCAACACCACACGACAATACAAAAGGTGAATCAATTCAATACAAAAGATAAATCACCTTTCTATTTCAACACCACACGACAATACAAAAGGTGAATCAATTCAATACAAAAGATAAATCACCTTTCTATTTCAATACCACACGACAATACAAAAGGTGAATCAATTCAATACAAAAGATAAATCACCTTTCTATTTCAACACCACACGACAGTACAAAAGGTGAATCGATTCAAAAGATAAATCACATTTCCATTGCAATCAAACTATTCAACACGATTAACGCGTCTGAAAGTAGTTCTGTAATATTATCTCCATAGTTCGCCGATAGAACGAACGCAAACTTCGCCATTCGCAAATGAAGTGATTTAATGGCGTAATTGAAAAGGTTCCAACCACCGAACGTCCGATCAAGTGGCGTAAATTAAACTGGCGGAGTTGCACTAGGTACGTGAAAGTATAAGTTTGCTTAAGTAAAATTTAACGAAAAGGTAACCAAGTTTTGTTGAAAATAACCACAGAAACATTCGATGAATGAAATTACGAAACAAAACATTCAATCGATTATTCGATTCTTTGTATTTGTAACTATGTATGTCAGATTATTCGGTTGTTAAGACATATTTTAAATACACTGTCGCGGGGGGCAGGGATTGTTAGTAATGGAGTCTAACAACCCCCTTTCTAGCAATGTGCCCTATCAGGTCGACCTCAACGCGGTTCCCCCTGGAAACCATCGTGATTAATTTTTGTGGACTTGTCACGATGGGCTAAATGACCTGCTTTCATCCTCACCTATCATCCATCAGTGGTGTCCCGCCAGCGTATACCGATAGCGCAGGCGGGGTCACTATTTTATTTTCACCTATTAAAAAAATACACTATCGCAACACAATTGCAAGTAAATAGGTACCTACATACCTGATTTTTATTGCCGACGTCGCGTTAAATTCCCGATAGCGTATTTAAAATATGTTCTATTGAAATGTAAATACTAACCACAGACATGAAATCAAGTAGACAATGCAAGTCTGCTTGCTTGTGAACTAAAAATACTATGTCAGCCATTACATGTCCATGTTGAATATAGGCTTGCCCCTATTGTAGGGGTTTTGCCAGTAATTGCTGGGAAACTGTAAAATTGCTGGTTCAACAGTGGACAGTTAACGATTGAAATGATGAAGATGATATATTGGAACAAAAAAACATATTTAATTAAGGAATTAAATTCGATTTATTCGATTTACCAGAGGGAGACTTCAACCGTGAAGCAGTTGTGTTTGCATGGCTGTGTTTCGGTTTGAACGGTGGGATATGGCGTGAATTTACAGAGTACAAAGGAATAACATCTGAGTCCTCAGGAATGGCAACGCATGGGGGGTATCATGGGCGAAACAGTATACTCTGTTATGTCCATGGTACTGCTCATGTCTATAGGTGACGTTTACCACTTTCCATCGGGTGGGCCGTCAGCTTGTTTGCCATTCTAAGTTGTTTAAAAAAAAACATAAAGTGTATATTGAAAAATTTTTTAGAAAATAGCACAGCAGCGATACAATTAGTATTTTCAATAAGGTTCGATACGGAAATGAGTTTATTTAGTAACATTATGGCAAATGGTTTAATGATGGCGCGCGTAATTTTCATACGTGTCTAGGCGTACTGGCGTCATCTATCTCAATTTATATCCATGCTAATAGCTGCCAGATTGATTAAGTACTCCAGCATTTGTATTATATAGGTTACTTAGTCTAGATTTAATTTGGAATGGCAAACAAGTTAAAGGGCCTTATAATGGAAAGCGGTAACCGTCGCCTATAGATATGAATAGCACCATGGATATTGCAAAATATATGTACTATAATACCCATAGTACGTCTCATACGTTGTCATTTTTGAGTACTATGGTATTATGCTTCCGTACTCTGTAATTTCACTGCTATATTATCTTTTAAACTGTAACACAGCCATGTAAGCATAACTACTTCGCGACAGAAACACGGATGGGATAGACATGAGACTCTTTTGATATGGGATGACCAGACAGAGCGAGAGTGTCCACTTTTACGTCGTATATATACCATTTATACGCATATATCGTCATAGTCGTAGAATACTGACGGATCTGACAAAGATTACATATAAAGATCCGTCAGTATTCTACGACTATGACGATATATCTTTGCAACTACCTTCCTCATGCATATGGCCAAACAATGAAACTATCGTTCCGCTTATATTTTTCCATTCAAATATAATATGCATCAATTTAAGGCAAATGTGCAAAGGCTATTCGTGGGCCCTCGAGCTCCATCTTAGACCATATCATCGCTTTCCGTCAGGTGTGATCGTGATCAAAGGCGGATCGGATCAGACCAATTTAATAGTAAAAGAAAAATAGTAAAAGTTATCTACGCAAAAGACTTTTGTAAAAAGTCTCTCTGTGATACTTATATAAATATATGTATATAAACAGTTACATTATGCACCGAACCGTAACTGCGAACGTTGAAATGACGCAAAATTGTACACAGCACACTGGTGGCTCAAAGACTAGGCCGCCTCTAGAGGGATGATGCTATCGCCGGATCTCTCATGCATTCTGAATCACAGACATCTCACGCCAACGGCCAAATGTTACCATTGTGAAACGTTGCTCAAATATGTGTCGGACCGCCATAGAAACATTTTACAGTATTTACGACATAAATAAATACTGTCGACATTTCGATAATTTAATGAAAATGTAAAGAAACTAGCAATTAACCCGATCATAAGACAGCTAATTTTCTATGTTATTATTTTCAAGACAAACAAACACACACACACACACGCACGCACGCACGCACGCACGCACACACAGAGATACGCACATCGCACACTACTATTACTTTATTACCTTTTTTAAAGTATCTGTCGATCTCTAAAGCTCATAGCCTGGAGCTTAGTGCAGGAATTACTGTTAAAGTGTTAAGATACCTTGTCCAAGTATGTAAAATAAATAAATAAATGAATATTAGTAGAATTGTGAACCATACTGTAACAATATGGAGTGGCCTTTCCCGAGACGTGTTTCTTTCATCCTATAACCACGGAACATTCAAACGTAGCGTGAGCAAACACTTAGTGAGCAGGCATAGTGTGGCCAACAGTTAAAAATAAAATATTCTTCTTTCAATTGACCGTATTCATGGATTTGAATTTTATAAGTATACTAGAGGCCCGTCCCGGCGTCGCACGGGTGAACATTTTTACATTTTAAAAAGTGGCCATTAAGGCTGCACACGCAACGGAAGCTTAAAAATGGAGTAACTTCTCCCGTTTTCCCAGCATTTCCCTTCACTGCTCTGCTCCTATTGATCGTACCGTGATGAAAAGTATACTATAACCTGCCCAGGAGTATGAAAAATAATTGAACCAAGTTTCGTTAAAATCCGTCGAATAGTTTTTGTTTCTATAACGAACGTACAGACAGACAGACAAAAATTTTACTCATTGCATTTTTGGCATCAGTATCGATCACTAATCACACCCTGATAGTTATTTTGGAAATTTATTTCATGTACAGAATTGATTTCTCTACAGATTTATTATAAGTATAGATTAATATATGGCAGGTGACTCAGGTGCGTCCCTTATAGGAGACTATGGGGAAGGCTTATGTTCAACAGTATACACATAACGGCTAATATTATGACAATAATAATGATTGACATATGTCCTTAAACATTTCAGCGTATAAGTACTATGGATTACACATATGGGTCACAGTTTATCCTTATACGACTGTGGTACTACTCATACCTATAAATCCTTTTATCCGCTTATTGATCCTTCCAGAAATAGTAGTAACTAACTGATGTCTAAAATTATCACATTGCAGATGTTCGTCGGCCAAGTACCAAGAAGTATGGACGAAAACGATCTTCGACAAATGTTTGAGGAGTTCGGAAGAGTACATCAGATCAACGTGCTAAGGGACAAGGTCACGGGGGCCAGCAAAGGTCAGTAAAAATGTGGTTCATGTTCTTTTTTTATTTTATTTACAACTGTAAACCGTATTTAAATAATTGTAAGGTTAGAATTGGACTAAATTTCTCATCTATAAAATAATAATTATGTTTTGAACAGTGAATTACAAGAACAAAACAATATCCGATCAATTGTAAAATTCTAAATTCAAATTGATTATTGAATTATGTAAAATACATTCAATATTTCCGTTAAATTATGTTACATGTAGGTGTTACATAAAAAAAAACGTACAGATATATTTTCATAGGACAATTTACGATTTCTTTCCCCCCTTAAGAAACCATAACAATGAACCTTTCAGCGTCTCCGCTCAATATACAAACCAGAGAAAGTTTCCCCGAGCGATTGGCTCGTGTAATTTTATATATAAAGTACTTCCAACTTGTAAAATTATGCTTCAAGAAGTTGATACACTTTATAACTACCGGTGTGTGAATCGTAGAACTTAAAATATCACACGATGAGTTAGGTGTATTATAAAATTTTGAATGAAACTATATATTTTCTACTTTATTTTTATTACTCTATGAGATACTTAGAAGAAGCGATTCGATATTTCATACCAAAAATGAGAGACATTTGTTTATTTATATAACAATTTATTTTTTATTTGAATTACTAACAACAGTTATAACATTTATAACATAAGAATATTTACACCACACAATATTTTGGTGTAAATATTCTTAAAGAATCTAAATTAACACTAACTTGTTATTAGGGTATTATTTTTAACTACTATTGCAGAATCGCTTTAGAATTACATAAACTGTATTATAGTTGCCGCTTTTTGCATTCTGATTATTTTAAAAGAGTATTTAGCATATTTTAGTTATGATAGCGAATTTACAGGGTACAGAGGAGTCACACCTGAATCCTCAGGAATGAAAACGCATGAAAAAGTATCATGTGTGAAACAGTATACTCTGTTAAGGCCATGGTACTGTTCATATATCGACTTCTATAGGTAACGGTTACCATTTTCCATCAGGTGGACCGTCAGCTTGTTTGCCATTCTAAGTTGCATAAAAAAAATACTTCTCCTACGAATCCAAAAAAGTTACGTGCGCATTGGCCCTTTTTAAAAGGTCTCCTGTGATCTCAAAATGGTTATTGGCGACCCGCACGACTGCTAAAATTAAATGAGTTAAAAGGCTTCCTGAAAATCAACACTGTATAGTATATGTGCATCTCGCTATAGTTATGCATATATAGCAACAGCTGGGGCGGCTCCTATTACGAGCAAAATGTATTTTTTTTTTGCTATTTATTTTACTGTATATATTTATTGTTTTTATAGTTGTTGCTAATAAATATTGTATCTGTCCACCTTTCTCTTGGCAAAGTCTTACCGAGAATCCCAGGATTCGTATAAAAAAATCTCTGTTAAAACTGTACAGTACGTAACTCAACAAAAAAAAATTATAACATGACTTTTTATCTACCTTAAAATAGCAAACAAGCTGACAGCTCCCTTAATGAGAAATTGTAACCGTCATCTGTAAACATGAACAGTATCGCCGACACAGTGTATACAGTGAGACCCATGGTTCTTCTCGTATTTCGTCATTCCTGAGGACTGTGGTGTTGTCTCCTTACCCAATAATTTCACCTATTTCTCATGTATATTATATTTTTACATATTCAAAATAAAGTTACATTTTATCTCATATAAATTCGACCACTATTTTAGTTCCACAAACCTGCCATGTAAATATAAAATTCATAAAATTAATCAAACGCCAGCCCACGTAAATTTTATATAGCTAATTTATGTTTCAGCAAAAATTCCTTTTAGTGAAATTAATAACTGTTCTACACAAGGAAAGCTCCCAAAGCAGTCGTTTATCAATATTGATGAAGTTGTTCTATAAAAGCGACTCGCGACACTTAGAAAATTAATTTACGTTTTAATATTTCAACAAATTTTCGGTACCAAGTTCTCTGTCGATACAAAGTCGATTATTATTATCATAAATTACCTATTAATATTTGAATAAAACGCTTGAAAACTCCGATGTAAAGGTGAACTGGTGTTTATTTTTTGGAAAATTGTTAATATAACAAGTATAATGTTTTAGTATTATGTAATACAATTAAAGGAGTTTTTACATAAAGTTTTCCGCATGGGTATGTGTTATGTTTTTACCACTCATGTTTCGGAGGATAAAATAGCAGCTGTCATTGCATGGCTGTATTTTGGTTTAAAAAATATGAGATATGAAAGTGAACGTTCCTAGATAAATCCATTGGTGTTATAACACACCCCGTAATGTTGTTTACCAGAAAAATTGTTTTTATATTCAAATTCAAACGTTCAACCACAATCAAAAAGATTAACCTAACTAAAAACCATAGTAGAGTGTGTACTATATGTACGTATGTGTACATACTTGCACGTATTTAATTTACTTGCCGCAGCAGAGGTAAACAAATGAAATAAAAGTCCAAATTTAAATAACAGCGTTATTGTTACGCCGACAGACGGCGCCCTGCGTTTCGTGTTGACATTTTTGTTTGTTTCGCTAAATGTCTTTTGTGTGGAAAATTTCCTTTTGTTGCAAGACTAAACCCTTTTGTTTTTGTTGGTAGCAATGTTGCATACCCGTGTAGGACCGTCGGACATATACATAATAATGTCTGTTACGTGTTTATTATATGTTAAAGCTAACAATTATGCGATCATAACTTGAATTGTTCGAATATGTAAATTGAGGTAAAATTGTGCTTTTTAAATAGGTACCTTTTGTTTCCATTGATGAAAACGATCCTTCGGGACTTTATTGTTATTTGTGAAAGAAGTATTTTATGCATATGATAAAAGTAAAATATATCTAATATCATATCTAATAATAATGTATAATTCATCCTGATAACGTGGTATTTATATTTATTGTAACCAAAGAGTTTGCAAGTTTACTCAAATGTATTACATACAATTTCATACAGTTAAAAACACTTTGATAATATTAAAACTTTTTATGGGATAATATAAAATATCCTGAGTATATTTTATTACATTGTCGGAAACGAGCATGCCTGATGAATATTAAAAAAGGATGATTTTTATATAAGCATGTAAAACGATAACTACAGTAACTCGTACCGTGTTATAATGTTATTATTTAAGACATTTTAATTATATTCTTTTTTTTTTTTTCGAGATTGCCATACTGTTCCATTGGTATCGTCTAAACAAACGACCGATATTGTTGTTCATGTATAGAATTTTCCTTGATGTTCTCTTCTTTACCCTGGCCTTTTTATATCTGAAGATAGAATTTTGAAGTTTATTTTGATACATTCATAGTATAATATACAAATAACGCCGTATAGTCCTGACGTAGAATAGGCCACCCTTTCCTTTTCCGTGATGGTCGTAGGAGGCGACTAAGAGAGAGCGAGCGATGGGCAACGGCGTCTCTCTTAAAACACCTCAAACGCCTAACTGCGGTCGTCAATCGCCTGTTAAGCCTAGAAACTACTGGCAAAATCCCCCAAAAAGGAGGCATATGTTCATCAGTAGACAGTTGAAAGCTGGTATGATGATGATACCAACAATGACATGCAGCTACCCTCAAGTGGTATACAAGGTATACATATATGATTACACAAATTTCATTTCATTTTGAATTTTAAAATTACTCAAATTTTGTCACATAATGTCCAATCGGCCTTACAGGCCTTTAGTATCTCTTGTTAAGTTCTAAAGTAGACGGGCAATCTCGAAGAAAACATCTGTGTAAAACCAACATAAATATGTAATTTAAATTAAAAAAAAAAATACCATAGACTAGTGTTTTTCAACGTTTGGGTCGCGATCCCCTGGGGGGTCGCGAAGCCTCTATAGGAAGTCGCGAAAACTACCTCAGTAAAAAAAAACAAAGTTATAAAGATAAATTTATAAAGAACAAATGATAATGAAAATATTTGTATGTTAATACAAATTAATAAAAAAATAAGTAGGGGGTCGCAAAATATTTTTTCATAGTAGGGAGATCGGGCCATGAAGAAGGTTGAAAAACAATGCCATACAGTATGTATTGGTATAACCGTAATGGCCATATTACATAAACGTTTTATTAACATAAATATTAACGATACAATATCGCCGCGACATCGCCAAGACACCTCTGCTATGTCTTAAAAATACTACAACAAATACGTGACAAAATCATAGCGAAAGTGAAACGTTATTTTTTTTAAATAGATAATAATGGAATGATAACCACGCTGGCACTAACAGTAGTGATAGATGAGTATACTCGTAAGAAGGCAGGGCCGTTAGCCCATCATAATGAATTTACCTGAAATTAAGCACAATGGCTTTCATGTTCCTTTTACTAACAATCCGTTCCATCCAGTTAAACACTGTTAGGCGACTTTACAATATATTATGACGCGGTACAATATAATCAATATCACTACATTTTATAACCACTACTCTGTAAGTAAAAAAAAAATAAACCCCACTACTAACATACATATAAACTTACTACATACAAATGTATACATACATATTGACAACCTCTTCAAACTAAATTAATCAAAATTCTCGGATGAAATTTTTTTTCTCTAAAAATTTCTACTTAAAATCACGAAAAAATACTCATTCCAGCAACATTACTGACGCGATGCTAAGGACGTAAAATCCCACTAAATCCAAAATAAAAATGCAATCGCAATGTCGCGGTGATATCGTTTAGACAGTGCCTATGTCCAAAATGCTTGTGTAGTACGGCTCTAATATTAGATGTAGTAATATGTTACCTTAGTCCTGTCTTTGTGAATGTCATGTTTTGTATAGTGTGCGCTTCTGTTACAGGGTGCTGTTTTGTGACGTTTTTCACGCGCAAAGCAGCGTTGAAAGCGCAAGATGCTTTGCACAATATCAAAACATTGAGCGGGGTAAGTGCGTTTATATGTTACCTACGTTTTTGACTCCCCCCGTTAATAGAATTTGATGCCGTAGAAATGCATTTTAATAAATTGATTGAAGCCATTTTGTAAACGCTCAGTTTCATTACAGCAAAGTAATGTGAAAGCCAATTAACTTTGATAAACTGATTTTATATATTCATACAAAAATTTTATAGAATTCTATACAGTATATGAAAATCAATAGTTGGTAATTTATTTTATTAACGGGGGAAAGTCAATGTTTGCATTCCAGTTTGTTTTACGTCGTACCTATTACTTGTTTAATTAAGATCTATTTAAACTCGACAAGCAATTAATTTATTCGAGATAAGTCGTCCGATATGATAAAATAGTGTTTAGAATAACTTAATATCTTCGAGAACTCAACACCGCCTAAGTCTTACATGATTAAGCATTCAGTTATTTTTTAATAAAATATTTATATTCAAAAATAATAGAAACACTTAATTTTTTTACTCAATTAATTTATATTAAAATGCAATAACGTACTTAATTTTTACAAAGCTAAATCAGGTTCAAATAAAAGAGTTATGATATCGCTGTAATATGATTAGGTACAATATAACATTGTTAATTATAATAAAAATATATTAAAATAAAAATTATATTATTTATCTTTACTGACAGTATATATTTATTTTAAAGTAATTTTGACAACATATATGACATATATTGTAACAATTGAAATATATAGATTTTTTTTTTTTTTAACAATATTTGACATATTTATTATTGTACTGTGTTGCACTATTACGCCTTCTTTAGTGAAAATATAAATCGACTTATAAACATATATTAGCTGTTAACTTTTTTACTCTTTCCTTCTTATTTTATTAACTAATATTATAAAGTAGAAATTTTGTATTTTTTTAAAACAAATAAACTTAGAAAATTATTAACCGATTTTAAAAATATATTCACTCAAAAAAAAACTACATTATGAGCTAGTAACAGGGCTGTATTTTATTTAAAAAAATAACTGCACGTATCCAGGATAAATAACGGTGATAACTAGGAAGAATGTATAAGAAAGTGATAAAATACTTTAATTTAATTAAAATAGGTTAGCAGGTGGTTTTAGTTTTTATGAATATAGCGGGAAATGTACTATTTATAATATATAATATGTTTAACGAAATAGAAAACATTAAGGTGATCAGAAGCGTAGGACCTGTTGCGTGCTGAATCGAGATCTATAACAATTTTCGTTATTGCATTACCGGGATGGGCATGAACGAAGGCGAGGGGGGTGGGGAACAAACATCCCATTCGATACCGCGTCTCGATTGTTACCGAAATCGAATTACTGACTCTTTCCATCGAGTCGCTTGCCTTTCTTTCCCTCGCTGCGTCTTCATCTCAGTGATAATTCAATTCTATTATATTATCAGGGGCTTTTTTCTACCGATTGATTCTGAACGCTCCTCTTGATGGAAGTGGCAGGTGGGGGAGTTGGGGGTTGTTTCGCCGAAATTGGGGGAAATATTGGTTGATTGGACGCATTGTGCGGTATCTCGTTATTTTTACGTCTCTAGATAGGTGCGCTCACGTAAATAGGCGGCATTGGGAAATATTCTTTTCCCCTTGCTCAGGTAATGAGTAGTTATATTCCGTTTCGTCGTGATTACCTATTCGCGTGATTAGACACTAGTTTTAGGGTTCCGTAAACAATTCGCGTGATTGGGCACTAATTTTTAAGGGTTCTGTAAACGAATTGCAATCCATTTCCTTCCCCGTGGATGTCGTAAGAGGTGACTAAGGAAACTTAGTGGTCGAGAGATGGACAGCAGTGTCCCTCTAAAAGTATCATCAAAAGCCTAACTGCGGTTGCAGACCTGCCTGCCAAGAGTAATTAAACTGTCATTATTGGCTGTTAATCATATCAACATCAGATAATGATGATGATAATCATACATATGATAACCTCCATAGTATAATGGTAAATACATTACTACGCGAAGCGAAAATTCCTGTCCTGTCCGGGATTTGATAAAAATATAGGTGAAAACATTACTAAATATACTATCCCGCCCATGCGTCGCCACTCATAATATCATACTCCTCTGTGAAAGAAAGTCAATAAAATCCCTAAAGATTTCACTGGCTTTCCTTTACCTTTCACTTCGAATTACAATAACCCACGCATACTTTACTATTTTACGATCAAAATAGGTAGTAATATAAAATATTTTATTTCACAAAAATACTATTTAAATACGGACAAAATTAATATATTATGAAACCGGTACAACAATTGTAAGATTATTTTTAAAGATAAATTTAAGACATTGTATCAGCATTACTTAATAAACGGTAACAGAATCATATTTGGAACGTAATGGTAGCAATACTATCCCCCTAAGAGACTTAAGTTTTGTGAAACCACAATTTACCTGTAGTCCGAATTTAAATGAATAATTTAATAGGAACCGGTTTCTAGTACTGAATTATTAATATTTCTATCCTATAAGAAACCATTAACGAACTGCAAAATACACACTTGTTATAGCGGAAAGAAAATATTTCTGATGATTTTGTGAGGAAATAACGTAGTTTCGTATGCAGTTTAGTTTGTACTCACATAAAGATCACTATACAATGTATCCATAAAAATAATAGTCGCGTAAATATTTATTAAAGTAAACAATACTTTTAGTTATGATAAATTTTATGAAAAAAAGAATTTAGAGATTCCCAGATGAGAATCAAAATATAAAATAAAAAAATGAGACATTCATTAGCGTTCCAATTCAATTTATTCAAAAACAATGTTCCATTGTGTTAAATATTGTATATTTTAATATATTTATAATAATATAACGATTTGTAAATTATGTAAATATTTATTTTGATTTCTGTTTTGCACTACTGCTGCCCACTCATTACTTCTTATGCCACTTTGTTAGGTTGACTAAAAGAGATCTCTTTTAGAGATAAGTTCACCTTTGCTTACGTTATTACTAATTGCTATTATTACTGTATGTTTTAGAGCAATAAAAAATATATATTAATATTGCAAGTTATAAAATAAAACCAATAATACCAATAAAATTATGTCAGTACATAAATAATAATTATAAATTTTGTCAAGAATGATCATTGTTTCTGTTTTCATCGACCTATTCGTACCCTTTTAAATATTTAATTAATTTATTAAAAAAATTAACCTAATAAACAAAACACATTGACGTATGTGTTAGAATATTGCAGACGTTAAGCATTTGAGCATTTATGATTATGCCATTGTTCAAACTACCTAGAATCAGCCTCTCGCAAAATCCATTTACCAAACCAGTCCCAATAAAACGGGACCGTAATAAATAGGGCCGAAATGGAAATAAAGACCAGCGTCCAGGAATAGCAAGCCAATAATATTCAGGGATTTTACGAACTAGTTTTAGGGGGCGAGCAGTAAAAGAAAATGGGAATATACATTTCTGGTGTGTAGGATTATACCAAGAAGGCCGAGGAATAAATAAATAATTTAAGAAGCCAATTGAATATTTGTTAGTTGTGTTGCGTTTACCTGTGCCTTTGCTGATATTTAAATGTAAAAGTTTGTAAAGACCTTTGTATGTTTGTTAACTCACGCTTAAATTGCTGAAGGGATTTCAATAAAGTACGAAACACTGATGAGTTATATTCTAAATTAACACATCATCATCATCATGTCAGCCCTTTACCACCCACTGCTAATCATAGGTCTCATTCTATTGCGGGGCTTTGCCAGTAGTTGCCACGCTTGACAGCCAGATTGGCAACCGCAGATTTTGATGATGTTTTAAGAGGGATGCTGCTGCCCATTCCTCGACTATCACGTTCCCTTAATCGCCTTTTACAATACTTACTAGAAAGGAAAGGGTGGCTATACCGAGAAGATATATATGTGTAAAAAATAACACATGGGACACTTTATATACATGACGTAATATATAATATCATTTGTAATAAATTTATTTAAACACGAATATGTTTGGATGATTGTAAATTTTTAATTTAGATTAGAAATAACAAATATTCGATTGTGTCTAAAATAAGCTTTTGTTGGATAGCCATTACTCGTACCATGCGGTTTCGTCCTCGCTCCATTAGAAAGTTTAATGAAACGTGCGCCAAGGAATCATCCAAGTTGAAACTATTCCGTGTCCGGCATTAATTTATGCGAGGGCCAACATAACGGATTTTACGAATAGTTTCGAGATTCTACAAGTTTCTGTTTGGCCAATATCCACAGTTACTTTACAAAAGTTCGCGTGTTTAACCGTGCGTAATGCTAAACACAACCAAGTGAATGTCGTAAATATGGTACACTAGGTGTCATGTCGTATAGGGAAGCCAAAAATATGGCCTAGAATTGAACTGGCTGGAAGAGAATGCATGAATTAGTTGAATACCGATAAGAGGAAACTTAAAAAAAATACATTTGGCTATACATGTTACTAATTTTATCTAAATAGATTTTGTTTCGCGAAATGGTTGCAATAAAATTTACATTGTTTTTTTTTTTCCTAATTTCTATTTGTCTTGATTCTAAGTTCCTTGTGACGTAGGTAGAAAGAACAGACTTTTTAGTTAGTATTTTTACTTTTCTATACAAACTTTTTATGCTTTGTCTTGCTTATTTTTTGTATAAAATGAGATAGTCATTTTTGATAATATTTATAAGCTATTAATTAAAATAAGAATAAAAATATAATTTCGTATATCTTGCTCTGTTTTTACTTGGTACGATATAGATTGTAAGTTGAAGTAAGAGTCATTCAGAAATATTGAAAAATTTTAACCTAATCTAAAATTCAAATTTGACCCGTAATCCAGATACCATTTATGTAAATATCGTACGCCTTCTCTAATCTTATTTTTGACCCCATCTATTCGAAATTAATTTTATCCTTTAATACGAGCAAAGTAGATATGTTTTTCAAGAAGTTTCCATAGACGCAACAAATAAGAATTTATTTGTAATCAAACATTTATTTATACAAGCACACGGCCCACCTGATGGTAAGCTTGATACCATAGGCTATGAACGCCTGCAATATCAGAGACATTACGCGTGTATTACGGACCTTTAAGAAACCACTTTATTTGAACCCCTTTTTTTGAAGAACCTCATGGTGTAGTCTCTCGAAAAAAAACTCGATATTCCATAACCTAAACGTTTGTGGGAGGAAACATCTCTGAAACCGCGCTATAAACAACCATCTAGACTCCAGTATTACAAGATATGGTTAATACAAGTAAATATAACTAGGGATATACGAATACAACATAATACTTTAAAAAGAGAACTCTCTTTAGCAAAATTTTTGCATCAGATAAAACTTTCAAGAACGTAACTTTCTAGATATATATATATATATATATATATATATATATATATATATATATAATATACATAAACAATATATATTTATTATATATATATATATATATATATAAGTTTATGTATAGTTTACTGTACACACAATTTACATTGTTATAATTTATTTTAACTCAAGATCTGCAACAGGCGAGCTTAACTGTGTAAGAGTTCTCTTCCAGCAAACCTTAAGTGGAAAGGAGCATTAATTACTAGCGGGCAGTGTGCATATAATAAGAAGTGTAAACAGTACGGTTGTTTCTACTAAGAAATAATAAATACACTTATCTAAATACAAACTTATACACTTATAAGTAAAAAGATTATATATATATACAACTAAAAAGTCTGTTCTTTCTAATATATATATATATATATATATATATATATTTTATTTACTAAGATATATCAATATACTCACGCTATATATATATATATATATATATATATATATATATATATATATATATAAATATATATATATATATATATATATATATATATATATATATATATATATATATATATATATATATAATCTTTATCTATTGTAATTGTACAACCTTCCAGAACTCCCAGCAGCAGTCCTTCCAAACAGACATTAAAACATACGATATTAAGACCTTCAAGAAAAGAGCACATTCCTTCTTAAAAGACCTGCTATACACCTGCAATTTTTATGATTTTGTTAGTTCCTATAGGCGACCGTAATCACTTACCATCAGATGAGCTTCATGCTCCTTTGCCCCATATGTTATAAAAAATATATATTATTTTACATATGTACCTAGCCTACATAATTCTATTATATTATTCAAATGTAAAAATCATTCCTTCTCTTACTGACCTTTCGATAACAATCAGGGATCGAATGCGCACCTACAATTTACATTGTCCGAAGACTGACCAATATGTTTTAGAAAGCAATAAATCAATCACCCTGTAGCCGGTGCTTGCAGAATAGGAACGCTATATTTTCGGCACGGGTCAGGGCGAACTTTGATCGATGGCACGGATTTATGATCGAGTTCCCCGGTCTTAAGTAATTGACTACCTCCATTAGTCCGGTGCAGGTTTTAGGGTTCCCCAATGGGATGGTTATTGAAAAATTATAGCACCGCCCATTATTGAGACGCTCTGTAACTTATCGTGGCGGTGGCCATTCAATCGAAGTGAAATTCAGTGGGTCGTTAATTTTATTGATGGATTCGTGAGGTTCGATTCTAGAGGTTTCGAATAGGTATCGATTGAATTTGACTTAAAAAGTTATGGTTGCTTGTTTAATACTATTAATGGCTTCATTGGTGTTGAGGTTAAACGCGATTTATGAACTTCACACACTGTATTGTAATTATTGTTAAAGGTTGAACAATAAAAATATTCAGACTGTAATGTTTTGTTTTAAAAATAAACAAAAGTGGTCTTAGTTGCATCCCTAATAGGTTACTCATGTTTTGTGTGTATATTGAGTACGTACATAAAAAAGTAGATATATGGCAACATGATAAAAATTGTTTTCTAAAAAATTAATAAATATTAAAAATGATTTTTTTTTTTATACTAGAATATTATTTTAAGAGACATTTCCACGATTATTCATTCATACTTCATTCATACACAAAAATTGCATTTTTATAATTTATTTTCAATAAAAATGTACGACAAACGAACTTAACCCTTCTTTGCATAATGGTGGAAATTTCCATCATAACATTAAATGCCCAAAAATTATATAAAAGACCAAGTTCACTTTAAGTTGATCGTGTCTGGATACCTTTTTAATGTCCATTGCAAAAAAACTAAACATAGCTGTCAAATTTATTATTTTAACCATTTTTCCTTTAGTTTTGATCATGAATTACATCACCTTGATTTATTTCACCAATAAAAAAATCATGCAAAAAAGGGTAAAACTCTGTAAAAGTTCTCTTCCAGCAAACCCTTAAAATAAAATTAATCAAACAATATCTATCATCTATATTATTTACTTTATATATGTTCCTTTTATGTTACTTCTGTATTCATGCAAAAACTTTAATTTTAATTCACGTGTGCAAAATCACGATATACAACTCCATACAAATTCTAACAAGAATTACTGAAAGCTACACAAAATTAGTTTAGTTTTATTTGCTACGCAATATCTACGTTTTTGCGCTGAGCTACGTTGAAGGTGCTACGCTGATGCCTCGCGCTACGTCTGTACCTCTAATGAACAAATTTACTCTTATCAACCAAGTTTAAAAAGGAAGGAAGTTCTCAATTCGGTTGTGTTTTTTATGTTTGTTGCCTGATTATTCCGTCATTTATGAAAAATTCTTCTATTTTTTATATGATAGACCAATGTAAATGACGGGTCTCATAGAAATTTCATCAAAATCAGTTTAGTAGTTCAGTTTTAAATCAAGATAACTGGTCTTACTACGATTACAGTCGGTGTTTTCTTTGATGAAACAAAATCTGATGAATTAAAATAATACTTAATGTTAAGTTTTTGAAAATCCCTATGGGGACGAAAGAAAATAACTCTGGTACTTGCTAATTTTCTGGTATTTATTGATATTCTCTGGTATTTTCTGACAATTTTAAGAAAATCCTTAATAGTAAACTTTCTTCTTAACCGATTTTAAATGACATGTATTCGTTTTCTACCTACAATCATGCTCAGCTGACTTCAAAGGCAAAGATTGCCAATCGAGTCTAGTATAAAATATGCGGAACCCGAATACAACACGAATAGGTAACCGAACATAACATAACAATAAGTTGCACTGTCCGCGACCGTAGCGGTCGGATAGTAAATCGATGAACGTAACTTGGCACGAGCTAGCGACTTTAACAATAGATTCCTCAGCTTTGTTAATACTCCACAACCTTTATTATTAGATGCTAGTGTGTTGGTTACTCCATCTCTGTTAAAATTTTGATGACATCATTGTAACTATCTTTAAAAAAAAAACACTTCATATTACTTCTAGTAGAGACCTATACAAATAGCATATGAATCTATCAGTCAATATAAAAAGAACAAAACGCTATGATTTGTAAACAATTTTTCAAAATACTTAGTTGCCCTGTGAAAGGACTATTTGATATCCTATTACGTCATATTATATAAAACTGCAATTGAGTTTGTTCATTTATTACGTTTTGGCAGTTAAATAACTTTATAAAACTTACACTTATTAGGCATAGAAATTTTTGTTACATTCAATTCAGTATCATTTATTTATATATATATATTTTTTTATTATACTAGTTATAATACATGTGACAAATGATAAGAGTGATTTTTGCTTACAATCGCCTAATGTCGCAGTTGTTATTATTTACTATTATAAATGTAATATAAATTATGATTTATATGAAATTAACGAGCAAATAGACTGTACAAAAGAACATTGTACGTAATCTTCGAATCTGAACTCAGGTACTATCTTCGATTTTATTTAAAGTTATTTGTAGCAGTCTATATGAAGTGATGTAGCAGATGTGAAATATGATTTTGCATATCGTATGATATTTTACCAACTACATGTGAAATATTCCTAGCCTAGTAAGCACTAAAATAAAGAAGTAAAAAAATACAATGCCAAAGGAAATCAAATAGAAATAAAACTATCGTTTAAGGAGCGTTGTTGTCAACCCAATGACGTAACGAACCACACAACACGTGCGGGAGATAAATGTCTACTACGCGTCACATAGAAACGACACCACTGGTTTGTTTTTACGATATATGACTTGGTGAGAACTAAAAAATCTCTATTTAAATAATAGACAAAGAAAAGTAACTCTATTTTTTAATTCATATATGAAATCGGTTCGGAAATTAGTTCTTTTGCTTGACAACTAAAATGGTACCTAATACATATGAACACATAATGTAAAACAATATAAATTACAAGAATAATTATTAAACTTGATTCTGAATTAGCAACATGATCATGTGAGTGACCTGTAAAAAATACAGATGAATTGAAAACTTGAAAGCTGAGAGAGAAAGAACCTGAAAAAGAGAGCTGTTATTTTATCTCTCTTTGCGTCCAATTGTAAAAGATGAGACATTTCAAAATTACCAATGTCTGATTTTGTTAAAGTTGTTTTGGTTTCTACTGGTCTTATTAAGATCCCTCCTATCAATTTTAATCATTGTTATGTATTATTAAGATCCCTCGTGTAAATTGTTATTATATATTTTGAACAAGGCCCGTCCAGACATACAAAGTACCGTGAGGTGACAGCTGCCAACCGCGCCGCGTGTGCTTGTACACCGAACAATGCGCCGACCGGCGACCGTCCCGCCGTCTTCGTATCCTGAAAGGTTGTTATTGTGTACAGCTTAATTCTGAATTAATGTGCCATTTGTTTATCCCTAGAGTTACACGAGCAAAGTACTGGATACCAACACAGTATCCAATTAATGTTGTAAATGTGAAAGTTTGAATGTTTATTAATCGATTACGCTTAAATAAGTAAACGGAATTGAATGAAATTTGGTGCATAGCTCTGTGTAGATAATGACATATTTTGGAGTTCATTCCTTAATTTCTGTACGATATTGCTACTATCTTTCTTTTGAACTGAAATTCTTTCTCTCTCTCTCTCTCTCTCTCACACACACATACACACACACACTCTCTTTCTCTTCCTTCTCTCTCGCTCTCTTTCCTCTCTCTCTTCCCCCCACCTCTTCCCCATCCCACCATTTCTCTCCATCTGTATTCCTCTCTCTTACTCTCTCTATCTCTGTCTCTCTCATGATCACGAATAACGATAAATCAGAATCGATCATATTTTTTTAGAATAGGTCAATGGTCTTAAAATATCTAAATAATTTTATTGACAGTTAAATAATGTTACACATTAACTATAATGTTATAATAGTGTTGTCACACACTTATAATCCCTGTTTAGTAACAAACTATAAATCAGTTTGCTCGCCTGAAACCGTAGCTTTATTTGTTCCACTTTAGGAACAAATGGTACATTAATTCCATACTAAATGATAGAAGGCCCGAAACAAGAAGGCGGCGGACCGCCGACGCTTTACATCGCATTGTTTAGTTGGACCGTCAGCCCTCGCAATAGGGTTGCCAGTTATCAATCTTAATATACAAATAAAATTTTTATCTTGTTCTCTTGATGATCGCGTCACTTTATATCGGCTGGTGCTGAGAGGTTTTTTTATTTTAAAATAGTCCGATTAAGGTTTTTAAGAAAAGAAAAAATAATTGGTTTTTTAACGGGACAACGTCAGTCAGTTAATATTTTATGTTTTTAGCTAGCTGAATCTATACTTAGTCATGGAGAGTTAAATTATGTATTTAATTTTGTTAAACTGATGGTCCACCTTATAGAAAATAGTGTTTAATATTACTTTATTATTATGCAAATATATACAAAAACAGAAACAAGAAATAGTATATGTAAATGAAACAAAAACATATAAATAAAAAATTAAAACTTAAGAATTTTTTGTATCACTTATATCTTTTTGACTTGTGTGTGGCACTTTACTTTTCTTTACTTGGGAGACTTTGTACAAAAGTCGATTGCTTGAGTGCCTCTGTCCCATTCGTGTTTCTACTGTGAAGCAGTTGTATTTGCATGGCTGTGTTTCGATTTGAAGGGTGGAATATGGCGTGAATTTACAGGGTAGAGAGGAATAACACCTGAGTCCTCAGGAATGGCAACGCATGGGGGGCATCATGGGCGAAACAGTATACTCTGTAATGTCCATGGTACTACCCATGTCTATAAGCGACGATTACCACTTTCCATCAGATGGGCCGTCAGCTTGTTTGCCATTCTAAGTCGTATAAAAAATCCCAAATTATAAGTATTGACATTAATATTTGATTGTACCATATTTTCTGTCCAACCTTGCTAAGGTTAACGACAGAAGATGTGCTCTTGATTTAACTTTTATGTTTTGGACAGTAATACTGTATCGCAAGTCGGTAGGCGAAGAATTTACTAATTACGGTATAAGGTAGGCGCTTGTTCGCTCGCCATAGTAAGTACCGTCTATAGACATATACAGAACCATAGACGTACTAAGCATATTATAAAAGAATTTTCATCCCTAAACTGGTTTGCCGCCCGCGCAGTCAGAAAGATAATTTCTAAAACAGTCGCTCTTACAAGCTCATTCTTTACCCTGTTACAAGTAAAACAAACTCGCTCCTGCAAAGTTAGGAGCGACTTGAAATAATTTTAAACGGTTTTTGGCTGCATATATTCGCTGGATTTCTGTACTTTTTATTTTACACGGATCTGTCCGACTCGATCCACTGAAGTTGCGTTAAGATGTTGCATCTCTGTGCCTCTTTACCGAATTTGTAATTGGGAGTCCTCTGAACAATTGTTTAGATTGATACCTGCTGCTGATGCTTCACCATCGTACAACTCATCACAAACTAAAGTTCCATCCCAACCATCTGAATGAGTCCTCTGCTGTGCGTTTTTCGAAGCACTTTGTTCTACGCACAAATACTCTTCGAAATCATCTTCCAGCAGTAATATTTCCGAACCGTTACGACATCGTAACTTTTAAGAAAAGAGCATATTCTATTTTAAAATGCCGGCAACATACCTGCAATTCCTTCGGTGTTGCGGGTGTCACGAGTAGCGGTAGTGACTTAACAGGTGAGAACTGCAAGCTAGTTTGCCCTTTGTTATAAAAAAAAACGAAAGTAAAGGCGATTTATTTGAGTCGTTAACAAACAAGAAAAATTTCTCTGATAAACATGTATACATAACTGATACATTATCTATATATCAATAGATAATGTAAATAATTACAGTAAAAGTCTAGACTTTCACTGTATATTTATCAAGTCACATCTAGAAGGAATTAATTCTTAGTTTATTAGTTACTTTTTTTATGTATTTTATGTATGTATGTTACGCAATTACGTCGCTAATTCCAACTTAGATTTCTTTTTACAATCAATAGAGTGTTTTTTATGTATTTATTTAATAAACTTTTATACACCTAGATAGTTTAAATGGCAAATTTAATATTATAACATAACATGTAATCAGAGTTCTCAGCAATCTTAGTCAAATAACTTGACAAGTGACAAAACTTTCGTAAAGTCTTATTCTCCCTACGAAAAAAACTCAACAATAAAATCAAACAATAGTATATATAATTCATTAAATATTTTTCAATTCGCATTTGCCGGATTACAAAGCTTTTTATTACAATACGAACGGAATACATTAACCTGACAGGATATTACGAGCCCATACGTTAATTAATTGTTAGTTTATACAAAGTTCAACTCGTTAACCCGGTCTGGTTTACAACCACTTTATGCAAGGTAAATAAAAGCCATCGCTACATCAACTTTACCAGTAATTTATGTGAATACATTGTACGAGTTTCGTTCTGATGCTATGTTAAATAACATAGTACAATTAAATTTGGATCCTTTTAATTTATATAATAATATATCCCTAATGTTACAAATGTAAAATCCTTTCATCCACACCGTACATGGCGGATAACGCCAACAAATGCATTCTCAAAGAGGATTGACGTCTACGAGTAAACAATTAAATACCGAAATCTATAAAATTATTACCTATACATATAATAAAACAGTAAAGGTCGGATGTCTGTACATAGAAAAAATAAAAACGCTAAAAACTGATTGAGAGTAAAGGTTTTTTTTAAATTTTTGTTTCTCTATCTGTTTGTACGGGCTAATCTTCGAAACTGTTGAACCGATTTAAATGAAATTTTGCATCATGGTACCTTACATCCCCGGTCAACATTTTAGATACTTTTAATCGCGGAAAATTAAGGAGGGAACTCCTTAAGGTGGGATAGTTAAAAAACTATAGTAACTTATACAGCTTAGTACACAACCTACTTAAGTCACTTTGACCTAAGGCAAAGAGTGAGAACGACACGTCATTTGTTAATTTTGCCTCAGTATTCCCAGACATAATAAATAAGTAGGTACATACATCGCTACATACTAAACTTTTAAACCTGTGAAAATTTCAACCTTACAATCTGGCTCTCGTCATATTACGCGGACAAAGTCACGGGCATCAGCTAGTAATCAATAATATAATCGTAATAGACTTATGCACGCGTCACAGTCGCTCATGATTAAGGATCACGGATTGATTCCGTAACTAGTCGAGCTTGCTCAGTCTAATTACACGTAAGTTAAACCGGTAATTATTGCATTAAAATATAATTATAATAATTCAAATAAATGGGTTAAAGGTAAAAATATAATGACGACGATTACAAAAATGAAAGTGAGTTTGTTTGTTTGTTACCATTTAGTGCCTTAACGACTTAACCAATTACTATGATGTTTTTTGTATCTAAGAACTAACGGTATCTTTAGCTATTTAAGGCTAAAATACAACGGGAATGTGTTACATCGTACTCGGGTGTACGTATAGTTTTTATTTCATCATATATCACCAGAGGGAGACTTTGTACAAAAGTCGTTTGCTTGGGTTCCTCTGTCCCATTCGTGTTTCAACCGTGAAGCAGTTGTGTTTGCATGGCTGTGTTTCGGTTTGAATGGTGGGATATGGCGTGAATTTACTGGGTACATAAGAATAACACCTGAGTCCTCAGGAATGACAACGCATGGGGGGTATCATGGGCGAAACAATATACTCTGTTATGTGCATGGTACTGCTCATGTCTATAGGCGACGGTTACCACTTTCCATCAGGTGGGCCGTCAGCTTGTTCGCCATTGTGAGTTGTATAAAAAAAAATTTTGAACTAGCGGCCCGTCCCGGCGTCGCACGGGTAGACATCTTTACATTTCAAAAAGTGGCCATTAAGGCTGCACACGTGACGGAAGCTTAAAAATGGAGTAACTTCTCCCGTTTCCCCAACATTTCCCTTCATTGCTCTGCTCGTATTGATCGTAGCGCGATGGAAAGTATACTGTAACCTGCCCAGGAGTATGAAGAATAATTGTACCAAGTTTCGTGAAAATCCGTCGAGTAGTTTTTGTTTCAATAAGGAACATACAGACAGACAGACAAAAATTCTACTGATTGCATTTTTGGCATCAATATCGATCACTAATCACCTCCTGATAGTTATTTAGGAAATATATTTCATGTACAGAATTGACCTCTCTACAGATTTACTATAAGTATCGATAGATTAATATTGATTGGGTTTGTAGTCGATTTATTTACACTATAAAATTTAATATAGATAGATAGATATATAATGTATTTGCATCACTTACAGCACACAAGTAACAAAATTATATGATATTAATACGTACTCAAAAAAAGAAACAAAAGAATATATATACAAAAAAAGAAGGCAAAGGAAAATACTTCAAAAAGGTAAGATAATTTTTCATAAGTGTGCCACAGTAACACCACAAAATGGTCACAATTCGGTAACAGGTCATCATATAGCCTTTTGTACCTTTATGTGTATATTTCAATCTGTATTTATGTTACTGTATTTCATTTGAATTATCCACTTGTCATTGTATATTTTTATTTATGGTGCAATAAAGAGTTAAATAAATAAATAAATAAATATAAGACACAATACAAACACAAAAGATCATTTAGTATATCATTCAGTCCCCATCCCATATATATACATGTACCATATGGGATGAGGAAGGGCATGGACTATATTTTATCTCACTCAGTGAACACATACCTGTCACGTGGACGAAGTCGCAGGTAAAAGCTAGTAAATTTATAATGCTTGTAAACTTAGTTCACAGAAATGTAGGTACACGGGTCATTTTGCGGCATGGCTACAACCCTTAGCGGCCCAGATAGAGGCGCCCTGTAATTATTTGAGTAATTGTTTAAGGCACAGGATGTTACCTAATTACTTAATTTGTATAAGGCACACGTTTGCGACTAGCATTACATTAGAATGACCTTGCTTATTGTTTATCCTTTCTGGGTAGACCTACGCTAAAATTACGTGGATGCTTGCTGTAGTGTTGCTCTTTTATAATTAACTAGTAAGCTAATGTGACAAGAAAAATTCTTGTAATAGAACTACTCTACATATTATTAAAAAATATATATATATATTTAATTCGAAGTAAATTTCATTTAAAATATGACAATCATAACATTTAGTGTGTATTTGCGCACGTTCCTATGTTTGTTTCTATATACCATATAGATATGGTATTAATGTATGTGTGTAAATATATATATATATATATATATATATATATATATATATATATATATATATATATATATATATATATATATATATATATATATATATTCGACACGAAGAGTTTATGAACATTATAATAGAAGGTAAGATAGAAGGACTTACATCAGGCAGATCAAGGAAAAAGTTGGTGTTGTGTCGTATCAAGAGGTGAATATCGTAGTGAGTGACGAGAGTTTCACCGACAAAAGGGCAGCTCTTGTCACTCACTATACGGATCACTCACTCACATGGATATTTCCTTCTTTATCCATATATTAACTGTATAACTTTATAGTAATTGCTTAAGACGCCAGGTGGTAACAAACAAACAAATTTATTTTCACATTTATACTAGGATATGTCTTATGTATGAATGAATGAATGAGTATACTTTATTTGCATTATACAATATAGGAAATAAACAAGACAATTTACAAACAGAACGATACAATTGTATAAGTACAATAATTCAATAACACTTTACCTTTCTTTGTCCTTTCACTCCAACTGATTCCTTTCAGCTGACATACTCGCGTCTTTACTTTGTCTAAATTAATATAATTAATGAAATCTCTATACCTTCCTCTAGTAATTTAAACTGTTTTAAAGATAATGATGATGAGATCAGCCATTGACTGTCCACTGCTGAACATAAGCCTCCCTCTTGGAGACTTTTGCCAATAGTTGCCATACTTGGCAGGCAGATTGTCAACCGCAGTTAGGTTTTGTTGATAGTTTAAGACGCTGCTACCCATCCTTCGGCCAGTAACATCGGTTAATCGCTTCTTGAGACATCCACGGAAAGGGATGGCCTATTCTACGCTGGAACCACACGACAAATAATATTCATTAATGCTTTTGTGGAAATTTTCATTTGATAAGTTACAAAATAGATTTGTTATATTCAATTACGTGAATAAGCGTTCTATAAACCACCAAATCAAAAGTTTGCCTAACGTTTTGTATAACTTCATCAAACTTAGTTACCTAACACGCAATTTATAATCGAATAGTCTAGAATTCTAGTAGATAATGCGAATTTATTACAATACTGATTTTTCCTGTTAGAAATTCAATTCATAGTTATATTTTTTATTTATAAAAATATTGATTATAAGTAAATTCTGAATATTAAGTCGCAATTTTATATCGTGGCCATTTTTAGACCACAAAAGACTGCAAAGCTAACCCAAAGCTGTCAAAGTTTGAATCTAGTTAATACAAAAATAAAAAAGTTACCGAATTTTCACAAAAAAAAAAAACTAAAACAGTATTTACATAAATTATTATTATTAATGTAATGAGTTACCAGAGGGAGACTTTGTACAAAAGTAGTTTGCTTGGGTATCTCTGACCCATTCGTGATTCAACCGTGAAGCAGTTGTGTTTTCATGGCTGTGTTTCGATTTGAAGGGTGGGATATGGCGTGATTTACACGGTACAGAAGAATAACACCTGAGTCCTCAGGAATGGCAACCCATGAGGGGTGTCATGGGCGAAACAGTATACTCTGTTATGACCATGGTACTGCTCATGTCTATAGGCGACGGTTACCACTTTCCATCAGGTGAGCCGTCAGCTTGTTTGCCATTCTAACCAACTTCAAAAAACGTAGTTCTGAATTCAGTTGTATTTTTAATGTTTGTTACTCATAATTCCGTCAGTTATAAATCGATTTACATTTTTTTTTTATCTGAAATGATAAAGCGATTAGTCCCAAAAAAAATTATCGAAATTAGTTCAATAGTCTAATTTTGAAGTCAAAATAACGATTTGTTTTTATGGTAAAAAAAAACTTATTTATTCCTGTCAATAAAATCACATAATCACTCCAATCGCCTATGTGTTATGTAAATATAAATAGTAAATGTAAATATAAAATCCTATTTCCCGGTCACTCGAACAAAGTCGCGAATAAAACTAAACCGTCCTTAAAAAAAAACGTTCATGCTCACTTTTTTACTTTATCCGAGCAGTAAGTACTTTATATTATTCTCAGTTTCGTGTATAATATAGTATATGTCATATATGTCGTATATGTAAGTATATTTGTTATTTATATATATTTATTCGTTCACATATGTAATTTTAATGAGTATGTATATCAATAATTAGTAGTATCGCATTCGAGTATTCTAACACTTCCCTATGGTTGACTGAGAGAGAATGCTTTTAGCATTAAGTCCGCCATGTACACATATTTGTACTAATAAATAAATAAATAAAAAGTATTACATATTGTCCAATCTCAACAATCGGTGCTATCAATATTTTTTTTTATATTTCGGTTTCCTCGTCAATAGGGATGGCAAAAGAACTACGCCTACACAGCCATTGTCTTCATTTAATTTCTCGTATTAAATTTTTTTTTTTTTTAGTCTTTAAGTTGACACCGTCGAAACCTATTAAATTAATATTCTTCAAATTACAACTGTTACTAAACAAACGTTTGCGCTACGACGGCCTCCTTTGATAATAACACTGTTCTATTAAACACAAATTATATTTGATACACAGAGATTAATTAGTACATTAGCCATAATCGTCGAGATTAAAAGGATTTCCATCGCATTTTCCCGCGCCTTTCTTCCACCTCCGTTCCCGGCAATCCAATCACTCTTAGTCAATTTCGCGAGTTAATTTTAACGGGAGAATTGACTAGACAACCGTAAAACTCAAAAGTTAAAGCAATTAAATGAAATGCCGGCTGCGAGCCAACGTAAGTTAGTGGTGTTTCCATTTGAAATTTGTTTCACATTTGAACGTAATGCAGTTTCAGTTCAATACTGTACCATTCGAATTTTAATATAACATGCATATTTGTGCCTATGACTATAATTATTAACGTCATCATATTATATCATAATCATACGATTGTAGTTGCTACGCTTGACAAGCGGGTTGGTAACCGCAGTTAGGCTTTTGGTGATGTTTAAAGAGGGATCCCTTGACCATTAAATTCTCTTACTTGCCTCTTACAACACCCACGGGAAAGGAAGGGGTAGCCCATTCTATTCTGGGACCATACATACAGCTATGACTATAATAGCATATTGGACATCTACTTTTGTGCATAGATTTTGTCTTTTAAGAGGTTGTGTTGAAATGCAACCGACATTCGTTGTACACCTTTCGACATATTTCAATTTTGTTTTTGAAAACGATAGACTAATAACGTCTTTTTTAAATAATTTTTAATATTCTAAGAATTAATTAACATATGTGCATATGCACTGCATTTAAATGGTACTTTTTTTGTACCTCGAAGGTAGCAAATAAGCATGTAGCCCATCTGATGTTGAGGGTTTTGTAGTAAGACGGAATTTAACAATAAGCCAATTATTACCACACCACCATTACGAAAGTATTGTTATAATGTACAATAAGCAAGTGTTTTTTTTTTTTTAAGAATTAACAGGAAAATTGTTTCCAACATTATAATAATATGACAATTAGTATTCTTATGGCCACTTTATGTATAAAAGTAAAGTGAAAAAGGAATTATTTTTGATGCTTTGAAGTTTAGATTCAGTTTCATAACCGTAATGAAACTGTGCAAGCTGACCGGGCGCTAATTCGGATATGTTGTTGTCGCTTTCGTTCCGGTACATTGTCTTATCCGGATCACTGCACGGTCATCAATCATATCTGTCGCATATGCACAACTGGTCAAACAAATCCTATATGGGCCATATTGAGTATATTAAGCTTTACTAATGTTGTTAGGAAGTGAGTTGGTTTGTTACCTTTTAACAGCTAAACTATATTTAGAACTAACAGAATTTTTATCGTACCTCCCACCAAATTGTTTATAATTACTCCTCTCCATCCAAAGGTTGCTCTTAACGATAAGGTCACCCATTGTTTTCTCGTTGTGATTATTTCTTGTAATTATTTATATTTATAATAAGTTTACTATTGTAATCTTTTGGAGGAAACAATAAAGAGTATCTATCTATCTATCTACTAATTTACAGGGCAATTTGAAAACTTAATACGGACAAGCTTGAAAATATGTAATTTGTTTTGTTATTTTGAGCTTATACTAATATGGTGATAAAAGAGCATACATCCCGTCTGACGGTAAACGGAGTTACCGTAAGGTACAGCCTATGGACGCCTCTAACACTAGGGATGACACGCACGCGTTGTCGATTCTTAAGAAACTTTATTCTGCCCTTTTTGATAACCCCATTTAACTACTTCTAAAAGGAGAAAATTCTCAATTTATCTGTATTTTTGTATTACGCATTATCTTCATCAATTCCTAGTGGAAATTTTTTGCCATTAGGGTTTACGGTGGTGTCAACATGGTTTGTTTCATTATTGAAATAGTTACTTCGATAATGAAATGGAAAACTAATAGTTGTTTTGTTTTTATTTTTTTGCACAGTAAAATGTAGTAATCATTTTTATTTATACATATATAAAAACAAGATAAATTATATTCTTAGAAGCTTATCTAGCTATCTTCCTATTTTTTCATTAAATTAAGATTAAATAAATACCTGATATGAATAAAATCCTATTAATATAATAAATACAAAGGTTTGTAACTATTAGTAAATTGTAAACATCGAAACGTCAGCATTAAAAAAACCGGTATGTACGTACTATTTACCTACAATTTTTTTTAAATTATTATTAATTTTATTAAATCCCGTCTGTGTATTTAAAAAAAAATATATTATAATGATTTAAAGATGGATGTTTGTTAATCTTTAATGCAAAAACTACTAAATTTAAGTCATAGTTTTAGTTAACGAAATAAAAACATTTAGATTTTTGATAAAATACCTAATTGAGATTATAATAGGAAATTCCAAATATTGCACCAAATGACACCACCAAAGGGTCTAGAAGAAATCGCCGCGACGACAGAGATATAGGTGGCGATATCTCCCGACCCGGGCAATCAAGGAAATTGAAAGGTCGACCGGGGTAGTCTGACCCGGGTGTACCTTTCCGCTACATTGTCTTATCCGGCCATACATCATTTTGGCCCGTTTCTCCCACCGATCGGACACCGATAGCCAATAACCCCGCCGTTTTCCAACTATCGTTGCGGTTAATTTAATAAATCGATTCATACTTACAATTTGTTTAGTTGTTCCGCTTTCCTATGTTTTTCTGTTGAAATATGTTACGCTGGAATTTCGTATGAAAGCATATGGAACTTGTGATACTTTCTAAAATAGAAACCCATGTATATTGTAGATACGGGCATTTCATACCTACATGAGTGCAAAATGGACTGCATTTAAATGGTACATTTTTTTTCATACTATGAAGGTGGTAAATAAGCATATAGCCTGTCTGATGGTAAACGGTTACTGTACCCTATGGAGGTCCGCAACACAATTTAACCCTTAAAAGCCTGATTTTTTAAATCAAATTAAAAAATATATAAGTTTGCCCTTTACTGTGTTTACTAATGGGGAAAGATAGTAAATCAAAACGATATTTTTATATATTTATTTAGAAAAAAAAATGGTTACATGTAAACAGCCAAATATTAAAATAAAATCGATTGTAGGTGCCCAATGCGATTTATAACCCCGGTATCAAATTTTAAACTTCAGGTATTTTAGTGTTAAATGTACATTTTTTATACTACAAAAGTGACAAACAAAGCCTATAGCCCGTCTGATAGTAAGCGGTCACTGTAGCTTTTGTAAGCCTGCAATACTAGGAGTGTTACATGCGCATTGCTAACGCTGAATAAACTTTAATATACCTATAAAAGTTACTTACGCTTCCATATACAGATTGATGTATTTTTGTTATAATCATAAGACAGTAAACTATATTGAAATTAATTATTCGAAATTCAAAAATGTGTTTTTATTAAGATCTTATAAATTTAATAGAAATTAGAATATAACTATTATGTAAAATAACTTATTATCGTAGAAAACATAACTTATTTGTAAAATGCGTTTACTTGTAACCTTAGAGAGCTAACTTACCAAAATCTCTATATTATTAATAGTAACAACCCGCCTAACAAGCTAATACTCAACTTGTATAGAAATCGGAACTGCCTCAAACAGGACTTACGTACAAATCATCCTGAACTATGCAAAGTCCTGAAGTGGGAGCGCCATAAACATAATCAAGTCGGCCCTTAATAAACATATCAAGAATCGTACGAGTATGTGAGACCTTTTAGGGTTACCACCCTAGCCCCATTTGCTGGCATTATCGCCAAAGACAGCGGAGAGGGCGTTGGGGGTGTATTATGAAATATGAGGGCCACATCGGGTAGAGCCCGATACTCGGATTACGGGGGTCCGCTAATCTCTCGCTGACTCCGATGAAATTGCTCATTTCCACCGACAATAGAGGTACAAATTCGGAAGCACCTGTTCTTGAAATTAGAAAAGTTAAATCCGCCATCAACCCGTTGCGATCAAATTTTTTATGCTGATAACAGGAAATTGGAATCATTTTTATCAAATTGTTATTATTTCTCTTCCACGAGTGAAAAACAGAACAAAAAAATTAACTGCTAGTGCACGTAATGTTTGAAAAAAAAGTTCTTGAGTGGCTCCTTCGTACCGGTAAACGCAGTGTAGGGCGACCACCTCCTAAATGGAGTAACAACCTTAAATGCGTTGCAGGAAGTGGATGCAGGTGGCTGAGAACCGTTCCTTATGGTAGTCTATGGGGGAAGCCTATGTTCAGCAGTGGAAAGATAATAGCTAAAATGAAATAACAAATTAATTCATTTTCAGATATTACAATTTAGTACATTACATTACATTACAGTACATTAAGCATTACTTTAGTAAAAGTTAATTTACCTAACATGGTCCATACGGTATTTGTTTGGCCAGTTGTGCATATGCGACAGATATGATTGATGGTCGCGCAGTGGTCCGGATAAGACAATGTACTGGAAGGAAAGAGCGCGAGCGACAGATATTAGAACCAGCGCCCGGTCAGCTTACCCGGTTTTATTACGGATTAGTAATCGTTACGGTTATGGAACTCCACTGTGCATGGTATTAAAAATAAAACTTACCTTGTGGTTTCATAATAAAATAATTCATAAGGATAATAGCATTAATTAAAAAAAAAAAAGATACATAGCCTTGGCCGCCACCTTGTCTGTATGGTCCCGGCGTAGAATAGGCCTCCCCTTCCTTTCCCGTAGGTGTCGTATAAGACGACTAAGGTAGGGCAAGAGATGGGCAGCAGCATTCCTCTTAAAAACATATCGAAACCCCGACGGCGGTTATCGATCCGCCTGCCAAGCATGGCAACTACTGGCAAAACCCCCCAAGAGGGAGGCTTATGATCGGCAGTGGACATTTAAGGGCTAATATGATTATGATGATAGTCATCTACCAGATGAAGACTTTGTACAATCGTCTGCGGGTACCTTTGTCCCATTCGTACTTCTGCCATGAATCAGTTGTGTTTACATAATTATGTTTCGACTTAAAGGCAGGAATATGTCAATGAGATTTTTTTTATACTCGTACAACTTAGAATGGCAAACAAGCTGGTATTTAGGTGTAATTCCTCTGTACCCTGTAAATTCACGTCATGTCCCACCCTTCAAACCAAAACACACCCATGCAAACACAACTGCTTTACGGTTGAAACACGAATGGGACAGAGGTATTCAAGCAAACGACTTTTGTACAACAGTCTCGCTCTGGCAATTACAAGGTACAGAGGCATAACACATTAATCTTCAAGAATAGCCCAATGCATGCAGACAGACTATCATGGGCGATACAGATACTCTGTTGTATCCACGATACTGTTCATATCTATAGGCGACGATTACCACTTTCAATCAGGTGGGCCGTCAGATTGTTTGCCATTTTAAGTTGTATAAAAAAGTTTGTTTCTAGCACTCATGGGTTAACTGAAGTCTTACCTAGACTTTATATAAGTTCCACGTTTTATACCCTCCAAAAACTATTCACCGTTCATCTACTAAGTATAGGTCTCTTCATAACAGAAGTTAACAGAAGATTGAAGTTTCCGACTTCCCTTTTCTTGCTTCATTTTTTAATTGGGTGAAAATTACATAGTAGCCCTATTACACTATCGCTATACACTGGCGAGGTACCAGTGAGGGATAACAGACGAGAATGAAGCATGTAACATGGTTAATCGTGACGAATTCAACAAGAGTTAACCAAGATGTTTTCCAGGAGGAACCGTGTGGAAGTCAACCTGATTGGATACAGCATTAACAATGAGTCAGTTAGACTCTCCATTGCTAACAATCCCTTTCTCTCCTCCCTTGCTCTATTGCATTGTACTTTGTATTTATCATCTCTTACGATATTATATATATGGCGAGCGTGTGAAAAGATTAATGAATGTGGAAGAAGCGAAAGAGGTTTGTTTGAATCGAAGCATTTGGCGTTCCATTGTTTCTGCCTACCCTAATGGGAGACAGGCGTGACAGATATGTATGTATGTATGTACGATATCATATGAAAGAGAAGAAGTGACATATTGCATGCTTACTTCGATGCCATTCGGAGAATTAAAATTGGAATGCAAACGTGCCTTTATTTGCAATTAACAAAACTTAAAATTAGAAGTATAGACGTGACTATATTTGAAATTCAAAAACTTAAAATTACCAATAACTCAACCCAGAGTGATATCCGAAGTTTTTAGTTTATATAATCAACATAAAAACTCTTGGTGAGACATCTCACCAAAGGCATCATATTTCCTCTTAGTTTCACAAACTTATCGAACTTTCATGCTAACATCTATTCTAATGAGCTAACTCTTAGGAACTATGGCGGCAGATAGAGAGCCGTGTAACTATATTCAGTTTCAGACAACTTCATTCGAACACTATTCTTGATATTATCCTAACAAGAGTTAGAGGGTTACCTTCCGTGACCAGTACGGAAAGACCCCTAGCAATTTCATAAATCATACTGAGATAACCCGCTTCATGGGCCGAGAGAGTTCTTCCAGAAGTGGTCGATGAATATTATATACGTATCTATAAAGCGGTTCGAATTGCAGTCTGTTCACGTATCAGCGGATTGAAATCGTGGTTCTATATCGGTTTACAATGAGATTCCGTATTAGAATATATTAAGGCTCAATTCACCGTGTGTTGTTAAATATGTATCAGACTTTGATCGTTTTTGTAGAATGTTCTCGTTTATTATCATATTTTCCAGAAATTTCTAGAGCCAGCCTATAGGATTTAGAAAAAGTCTACTAGGTAATTTAGTATTTTATGTAAAAGAACTCTTGTTTATATAATATTTTTGAGAACTCCCTATTATTACCTTTGATCTATTATTTGGAATAGATACAGCATGTTTTTCTTTCCCATTGGTCCCCCTTAACCAATACAATCTAGAAATGCAATCTCCCAAATTATACTTGGAAGAAGGAATTTTCAGGTTAACGTCCATGTGATCTCCCTGGCCACCATCTGAATAAATTCCTGTTCAATTTATCCTTATAGTTACATCTTCCACCAATGCTCCAACATCGTATACCATTAGTGTAGGTCATTCCTTTTTCGTTATTAAAAAAAAAAAAAACTAAATTGCCACAGATTTTTAAAAATCGAACAATGACGGCATAGGATGTGCGTTTTCATATCAGAAATGTATACTCACGGTACGGTATTGTATATAATCCTCAATGGATATGTGCAATGTACATTTTGCAGGACGCAACATATAAAGCGGACGCGAAAAGGATTTTCGCAAACATAGCCCCCGACTTTATTCGTATCCGCCTTTTGTGTCCGAACGGATATCTAAGAGGAATGTTGTCAAAGGCACCCGATCGCGTATGTTTATACTCGTACTATGTCTTGAGTCTGGCTGCTCATATCTCTCGACGGAAGTCGATTATTTTAAAAATGGAAAATCAAAACTGTTGATTATATAATTGACTAGTTTTTACCCGCGACTGCATCCGTGTGATCAGGATAAAATGTCTGTTTTTTTTTTTTTTATACTACTTAGAATGACAAAATGTCTTTATGTCTTTCTACATTCCCTATTATAGTATATGTATACCAAATTTTATAACAATTAATTAAAATACTATCTATGCTCGCTATAAAAATCGCTACAAAATTTGATACCACAAAAAATCAAACAAACAAACATACTTTCATTTTTATAATACTATTAAAGTTAAGAATGTACAGCATTTGCAACTATTCAGAGTATAGTTTTAATTCATAAATAATATATAAGTAAAAAAAGAATGTTTAAAAATTGTAAAAAGCGGTTAACAAAAAAAAAATATAAAAAAGAACTACGATTTCAAGATTTGTTAGTAATAATATTGGTTTCGAACTATCCCTCTTTTTTTCTTATCTTTTTTTTTATTATTCTTTGTTTCTATAATTTATATACTTATCTACATATTTTAAAGCGAATACAAAATAAATAGTTATTGGTACCCATGTATTTTACCCAAAAAACCGCGTACAACCGCGTACAACTACGCAAACTACAATACATCATACCCACATAAACCTGGGCCTCACTGAAATATGAGGGAGAAAATCGAAGCCAATAGGTCCGTGAATGTCAGCCTGACGCATAAATAGCCACGTTGGCAACTTTAAAAGTTCATTCTCGTCGTTCGCTCCATTAGTTTGGGACGATTTTTTCCAACTCTCTAACTTCGGGGGCCGAGATTGTCCCCGGCCCCGGGTCCCGAAAATAAACAGGGATCACAGAGTTTTTTCTAGCGATTACTTCCAGACGGTCTGTCATAGGTCGCGCACGACACAATGGCCCCTGTCACAGAATACCTACTATGAGTTACGGTCGGGAATACAGAATCAAACTTCCGTCTGATTGAGCTCGCCTGGTTTCGAAGGCTCCTGCAATGGAGTGAGAAATTTGACATACAAATATTTGCTCCGACTACACCGTTTTCAAATAAAGTTGAGGAAACTAAACGATTTATGCAGAAAATTTAGCAAATATCATCTTTATATGGTTAGTTTTGTATTACCAAAAAATAACAATATTATATTTTACTGAACTAGGTGTTACTTTGCGGAATTCAATATCACTGGTTATTTTGTTATAATTATTTTATTTAATTCCGCTACCATTAGTATGAATGCGACTGTCAACACTAGAATATTAATTACTATTATTATGTGATATACATATAATATTTAAAAGAAAATACTAATTTTAATTTTTACAGGATTAATGTGGGATAATTCTAGAAGTAAATTTGATTTATTCAATCGGAAGTGTAACTATTAAAATCTGTTTATATTTGATATATATTATACAATCAATTTATAAATTATTTTCAATCAATTATATATAACTATCCACTGCTGAACATAGACCACCCCCTATTGGGGGGGTTATGCCAGTAGACTGCCACAAGCGGGTTGGTAACCGCAATTAGACATTAGTGATGCTTAAGAAGGACGCTGCTGCCCATTCTCCGGCCATTTAGTTTCCTTAGTCGCCTCTTACAACACTCACGGAAAATAGAGAAGTAGTCCATTCTATGCCGGGACCACACGTCTATGTAGTATACGTATACTAAATTTCATAGTAATTGATTAAGCCGTTAATGCGCTAATGAGTTACAAACAATCAGTCAGGCGGCTTAGTATAAAGTTTTATCTCGAGTTTGCGCACATTAAATGACGCAATAAAGAACGGCAAATACAAAATAGGAAACAATTGTTTGAACATCCTATATTTCATTATTTGCTTGAGAACAACTTAATAACGCCCGTTCGGTCCTCTACCGGGGCAGAGGGGGTATGGAAACTTCTCGTCATGGGAAATTACCAAAGTCGCAGTGCCAACTTTCATTTACCTCTCTATAACGATATCTTGTATCGAGGAAACGGGTCGAAGTTGATAGAGAACTCTTTGGAAACATTGATCAAAGTAGCTGAGTTGCCAGATTGGCATGCGATAAGGAGGCTGCTCTAATTGAATGATGTGTTTATTGAAGGAGAAAACTTTTGACAGTTAGACGATGTATCGTTTGCGGTTGATTATGAAGTGTTACATCACCGTCTTTAGAATTCACTTATCATCCATTAAACTGAACTTTATAATTTTATCACAAAATAAGATCCTTCGTCACTTAGTTCTTTAAACTTGATTTAACACTTTTGAAGTCATCTTTATCTTATGGAGCTTGCTCTATACTGTACTCGCTGATATAGAGACGCCACTGGAGAAACTTTGAAATAATAATAAAATTAATAATATTTCTGCTAATTATTTTCTCCCTCACTGCATTGGGTTGGCTGGAAAAAAAATCTTTTACAGATAAGACCACCCTTGCTAACAAGTTGTTAAACTAATCGCTGTTTCTTTTTTTTTCAAGTACAATAATATATATATATATATATATACACAATTAATATCATTTTTCTCATATTGGGTTTTCTGGAAGAAATCTTTTTTTGGAGATAAGCTCGCCTTTGTGCACTATTATGTTTGTTTTTCCATTTCAATAACCTTTTGTGTACAATAAAGAATAATCATCATTGCTCTTGTTAATAAAAACTCTACGTTTATAAATATTCTTACTATAATATTCAAAATGTAATAGTGAATTTATTTTCTACTCTTACAACCCAAATAATCATCTGGAAATTTAGCATATACTTACGCTAATAGAGAAGAATATAAGCTAATTTTCTTCTCTGATACACGAATGTCATCACAAGCATAGCTAATAATACATAAATAGTATAAACAAACATTGATTTACGAGTACATTTATTAACTTAGTTATTTTGTGATAAAATGCCATTTCCTTCAGAGTACGCGTACCGCCCAAATCAGGAAGTACACTCATTGAGTTATAGACACGCGGTGGGTCTATATATATATTGAATCAATACGAAGGTATGGAAATTATGTAACGTAGCTGCAAACCAGAAAGGAGCCTTCATACTGTTTCATTTTTATTAAATACTAGCTGACCCCACGGACTTCGTACCGCCTAACTACAGACAATTTATGTGTGACTAATGTTACCATCGTATATATATTGACCAATATTTTTTTTTTGATGAGTGAAAATGGTATGGTAACCCCGCTTGCGCTAACGGAATACACTGGCGGAGCACCAGTGAAGGATGATAGATGAGAATGAAAACAGGCCAGTTGGCCCATCATGATGAATTCATCAGGAATTAACCATGATAGTTTCAAGGGGGAACCGCGAGGAGGTCGGCCTGGTTGGGTATACTGCTAGCAATGGGATTCTCAGTCTCCATTACTAACAATCCCTTTCCCCCATTTACAAATATTGACATCAATATTTATACGATACTAACGTCACTCAATTGTTTTGTCTTCCTAGAACCGCTCCATTAACACTTGAACTTTATACTATGGTATTAAAGTTCAAATTGACTTTTAACTATTATTACGAATCGTTTGTATGGGAGTATAGAAAAGTGTTGTTTTTAGATTTTTTCAGGTAATTTTTTAAATTTTTCTCTCCATGAGAACCGTCCTCGTGCTTTAAGGAATATTCTAAAAAAAGAATTAGCGAAATCGGTTCAGTTGTTCTCAAGATTAGCGTTTAGCAACACATACAACGATTCATTTTTATATTATAGATACTTATTGCACCAAATAACTACTACATCTTTTTCCTTTCTCTCTACACAAAGGTTGTCTGAAGGAGATTATTTTAGCGATAAGACCGCCTCTTGTACTTCATATGTGTAATATATTTTTGTTAAATTCTTTATTAGACATAAATAAATAAATATCAAACTGCCAAAAAGCAGAATGCTCTTTCTACACTTTTTGTTGTCGGATGAATACAATTTTGGATTCCTAAAGTCGATAGTGAATAGCTTTCTTCTAGATGAGTGTGCGTTTTCCTTTCTTGTCGTTACTTTCCATCAGGCAACATTAAACTAAGGATGATCCTGTTGTCCAATAAAAAAATCACGTCTTGCACTTTGATAGCTTATTTAAACTATTGATTTATTACTAATCATGTAACAATGTCGCCCTCTAGTATTTCCGTCTCTGACATGACTAACAGTAACTTTACGTGTCGTCTGAACTACGAAACAAATAATAACCATTTTTAAATGATTCATGCATCATTTAAAAATACCTATATATATATATATATATATATATATATATATATATATATATATATATATATATATATATATATATATATATATATATATCGATATTGGTATTTCTATACCGCAGTCAAACGTCGTTGAACTGTACTATCACCATGAAATATACCTAATATATAAATTATCTTAATAAATGAAGTAATAGATATCAAAATGTTATAATTTTTAAATATGATCTGTAAAAAGAACCTTCTGAAATGATTCTATAAAATCAAAAATAAAGTAAGTTATTTGGTTAAAATGTGTCAGTTTCTAAACATTTAAATGTATTCTATGTGATTCATAAATACTCATAGTTGTTACCATTGTACAGAAATATAATCAAATATTTGCTTAAATATATTTATATGATAAAGACAAATTCAGATAAAGTTATCTTCTAAGAAATATTATGAAATTAAATTTAAAGAGTCCACTCTACTCCATTATTCGTAAATTAGTACAAATAAATCATAACTAAAGAAACGATGCGAAAGAAACGTAAAAAACATAAACCGTTTCCCAATTCCATTGCCACGACCGATCTATAACGAAATCAAACTAATTTTGCACTAAAGTTAACAACTTACTCGAGCCTTTATCGTCTCTGTCGGTCGAATTGATCCCGATACCGAACTCGACGAATGTATGTAACATTCCACTCATTGTAATTGCCGTCCATCGACCGTTTCGAACGACCATACCTTTTTACGTCCACATTTAGGGTCAATATACACCGAAAGTAAATTTAGTCCAAGAGTAAATCTAGTGGCGTAGTCAGTTACATAAAAATATATGTTCCAAACATCACAACTACAATCTCCAATGGAACATTCAGAGTTGTAGTACGTGGTTCGTATAATGCAAATGTGTGCATTTGACAGTTCAGAGTTGCAAGAAATTGAAGTTGGAAAAATATTAGATAGGTATTGAAGTGTTTGTTATTTATTTTCATTTGAATTTATGTGGTAATTCTAAAACTCTGAATGTTCATAAACTTTGTAGTGACATTTTTGTCTACCAATATTTGTAAATTAATTATTCTGTATTCGAAGGGCTAATTGTTTAAATAAGGTATAGCTTATGTATAAAATGTGTTATTTTATGGGTTTTCTGTCTAACTTATATTATATCCAGGTAGTGTCTCGTAACATTATGTATTTATAATTCAAAACACGAAAACATTCGGGATTTGTTTTGTCCCTCCCTTATTCTCAACACTCTGTTACATTTATACTTCTTGTATTTTTAAAGCCTCTGTTGTTACCTGAATTTAGCTCTCTCTTTCGCTCTAAAGTACACTTTACTACATTTTTTCTCTTTTACATCACCAATCTATATATTTCTAATCTAAGATTACACCCGGCTTTTCTCAATCGTCAAATCTGTGCTGCAGTAGACGTTAGCCTTTGCCGAACATTTCTGTCGAAACAACGGCGTATTTTTTCGTCCGTCCCCTGCGAACCGTGTAATAAGCCTAAGAGGCCTCCTTTGATTTCGCCACTCCCTTTTAAATGTGGATTTTTCATTCACCTTTGTAGGGACTAACGATTGCGTAATGTCAAATCGGTGACTCTTTGACCACTCACTGCGACATTTACAAAGGTATTAAGTGGCGGGGTCTTTGTTTTGTTGGATTTTTCGCTCTCCAAACCTCAAGGCTTTTACTGAAGCCAATGTGGTCGAGTTGTTAGCGCTTTCTTGACCCTTTTCTGACGGGTTTATTATATGCGGTCTATATTATTATTGCAGGCATTTACAGTCAACTAGTATAGCCTGTATGAGTTATTTTATTAACAAAACAAATTGTACCGTTTATCCGACTATTTATTGTTGAGATTGCAAATCGCCAGTATTTTTTTTTTTATTATTACAAGTATGATTTGTAAATTATATTTTATAATAATAATAATAAAGCCCTTTATTCTGCGATTAAGACTTACATATATATATAAATATACTTAAAACTATGATACTAAGAATTGAGAGAGTACAATCGAATCGAGAATCTGCTTCTTTCTGAATCCGATTAAAAATTGTCTAAATTCAGACTTGAATTTTCTGTATAGAATTGACGTCGAAAAAAGTCTAGACGATTGACAAAAACAGGATTACGTGCGTTATCCTAGATTCGATTTCAAGCAGATACGACTGACAAATCGCTCTTGTAACATCGTACCTTTTTATTTTTCAAACAAATTTTGTGGATATAAGGCGGTAGTCTAGATTTATAAAAGTCTTATAGATAATTTTATTACTTTGGATAAAGTATTTATTTCTTCTACTCGTATCTATATTATGTTTACTATTACTGAGCTTAATATCTATGTAAAAATAAACCAAAATCGATTAATTTTACTATTATTTTTAAGGAACTTGGAGGGTCTATTCATTTGTCCTATTTTTATGTATATGATACGCATTGTTGTCATAAATTCTAAATCGATTTTGATCATCATTTACGTAGTAATTACGGTATACTTTAATATTAATTTTCATATTAATTTAGTTATAATATAAAAAGGCATTATTCCGCATTCTAAATTTTAAATCTAATATATCTCGCTGTCAACTCATGCATTTGTTTTTTGTTTCAAAATTAATTAGATTACTAATAAAACATAATTCTGTACCAATTCTTCTTAATGGATAATAATGGAATGGTAACACCGCCCGCGCTAACGGTATACGCTGGTGTAGGTCATCAGATAAATCAATTAGCCCATCGTAATGAATACACCTGGAACTCACCACGATTGTTTCCAGAGGGGACTACGTGGAGGTTGACCAAACAGAGTATATTGCTAGCAATGAAACTGGTGGTTTCTGTGTAATTCCAGCATAGAATATGCCATTTCTTTCTTTCCCGTGAGTGTCGTAAAAGGCGACTAAGGGAGAGCTAGGGATGGGCAGCAGCATTTTTTTTATGGGTGAAAATGGTATGGTAGCCCGGAATACGCTGGCGGAGCACCAGTGAAGGGTGATAGATGAGAATGAAAACAGGCCAGTTAGCCCATCATGATGAATTCATCAGGAATTAATCTTGATAGTTTCCAGGGGGAACCGCGAGGAGGTGGACCTGGTTAGGTATATTGCTAGCATTGGGATTCTCAGTCTCCATTACTAACAATCCCTTTCCCCCCGCCTAACTGCGGTTGCCAAGCGTGACCTAATCATTTACCATTGAAAACATTTTTTTATACAAAACAAAATCTTGTCTGTATGCGTGTTTTAGAAGCTGCGAAGACGATGTTATTTTCTCCATCGCTTAATTCATCGTTTTAAAAAGAAAACAAAGATAATCCCGTTGCATTCCCGCATAACTATTTGTAACTACACCTACACATTTCACCGTCCATAAATTAATTAGCTATGTTTGCTAATGAGCTCCTGTGTCGGCCGTCTTGGCGCGAATCGTCACACTTCATTTATTTTTAGACGCCTCACACATCTGTTCAACGTTTACGAGTACGTACCTATGGACACACCTCAAGCAACGTCGATGAAGTTTTAAAAGCAAACGCGTCACACCAGTTTTTTTTAATGGATAACAATGAAATAGTAACCCCCATCCACGCTATCGGTATACACTGACAAGACACCAATGAGGAATGATGGGTAAAGATGAAGTCAGATCAGTTGATCCATGGTAATGAATTTAACAATTATTAATCACGATGGTTTCTAGGGGAATCGCTTGGAGATCGATCTGACAGGGTATATTGCTAACAATGGGGATTAACATGCCCATTACTAACAATCCCTTTCCTCAGTTACACCAGTTTATGTTTTTAATGTATATTACATCACACTTATGTCATTCCTATCATTGTAATCTTTCAGTTGTTTTCACATTGTTTAAAGTTGACGCATACTTGCATGCATGTTTCGTAAATATCTTACATTTAACGGTCTCTGCAAAATTGTTTTTTTTTCTGTTCCAATTTCCAGAACTAATTAGATTTAAAAATTGGAACTGAAAAACCGGTACGGAAAAATTGGAACGGAATAAATTCCAAGTATTTTTTAGCCAAAGTACGTAACACACATATACGAGGCAATGATTATTGTTCTTTCGAACTATTTCATTATAATCTTTATCACATCATTATTGTCCATTGCTGAAGATGAGGTCTTGCCCATATTTGTTTATGTATTAATAGTTGTAGCACTTCAGCTGCCCGCTAACGAAATGCTTTCTTACTGTACTGGGTTGACTGGAAGAGATCTCTGTCAGAGATAAGTCCACCCTTGCTCACAACATTTATAAATAGATTATTTTATATGTAACTTACAAGTGCAATAAAGAATATATATATATGTATATATAGTGTACATATAATGATTATATGTAGTAGTTATATTTTATGTAAAAAAATTTAGACAAATTGACAAATATCTTAAAAAATTAATAAGGGTGAATACATAGCTAGTGATTGCAAAAACTGAGCATAGATAAGTAGTGTAAAAGGGAGGTCTAACTGCATCATTCTTTACTGAACTCTATGAAAGTATGTGTGTATTCTTTCATGCGCAAATATCCTGCCATGCTTCGTGGAATTTATATTGATGTAGGTTTATCTTCTCGCGTGTAGGTTCACAAGATTCCTGGAGTATACAACGTCCTGAATGTTGACTAGAATTCCTTGGGGTATAATTATTTCTTACAGGAAGTCTTAATTGCCCTTTACAACAGTCTTCTCTTCATTTAACAATGTTAAAGTTCTCTACATGATAAGAAAATCGTAACGAAGTTAAACATGTGTTATAAATGTTTTGAGAGATATAAATGTATGTATATACCTATGCCAGACAGCTTTTATCCATAATCTTATTGGTATAAATTTCGTGCGATACTGAACTTAAAACGATGTCTTTTTAGAAATTTTCATTGTTTATTGTCTTGTGAAGATAAAAGTTATTATGTAATATTACTTGTGTGATAAGACTTTTTGTACTTACTATTTTTTTTTTATGGGTGAAAATGGTATGGTAACCTGCGCCTGCGCTAACGCGATACGCTGGCGGAGCACCAGTGAAGGGTGATAGATGAGAATGAAAACAGGCCAGTTAGCCCATCATGATGAATTCATCAGGAATTAACCATGATAGTTTCCAGGGAGAACCGCGAGGAGGTCGACCTGGTTGGATATATTGCTAGCAATGGGATTCTCAGTCTCCATTACTAACAATCCCTTTCCCCCTTGTACTCCCTATTTGTACATGTACAAAATAAAATATTTTCATAGCTCACTCTTAATAGATTTAATGTATATTTTGACTCCTATAATTATGCACAACAATACTTAACATGCCATTTCACTGAGCTTATTAAAACCCAAAATAGTAAGACGCCGCCTACAAATTTTCTCAAGCCTATAAAATTTGTTAAAAAAAAATGTGAATCGCGGAATAATATTGTGTGAATCGTAAATCGTATTGTGCTTTTACAATAGAGTATATTAATGTACCATTTATCGCATCTTCATTACCAATTTTATGAGTTCATAATTATCCACTTGGAACACAACCAAAAATACGAAGACTCCGAGATATTGCTCGTAACTAGGAGTGTTTATATTCACTTTAAATCACAAATTAACGGTTGCCGTGTCTTCATTTGAACATACATAGAGTCATTTACACACAGATTAATTTTTAATTTCGTTTTACAATATGCCAAATTATTCATAAAACTCTCAACAAACATTTTCTTTCTTTTATTTATTATTACAATTACATAAAACAACTGTTAGTGCAATTTGTAACCTTCATTTGTTTTTTATAAATGCTACACCATTGCACCGATGACCTGGTCTTCAAAATAATTGTATTGTATTGTAAAATCTTTATTGTATATAATTCATACTGAATATATTAAAAGATTTAATATACAATGGCGGACTTATCCCATAAAGGGATCTCTTACAGTCAACCTTTGAGAAGCTGAAAGTAAACTGTAGAACGGACAAGGGTACTAACCGTACAGCTAAAGATAAACTAATACCTAGTAAAAAATTTAATATATAATAATATTACTAAGCACTAGGAATATTGGAAAGCAATATGCAAATAAATGATTGACTTGGTTTACTTGGCTTGAAGTAGAACCCTGGATACCCAGACCTGTGTCAATTTAGAACGAAGGCTTTTTCTAAATTGGCCCGACAATTGAAGTTAGTTTTTTACGAAACACAATCTTAAATTTTTATCCTAACCAATAAATATTTACAATGTTGCCAGTAAAGAAAGCACAGATAAAAAAACTAAATACAATTGATTTTGCTAGCTCTTGAATCCATCTGGATTGAATCATCAACCAAAGAAAGGGGAGATAGAATGTTAAACGCCAATCACTGAAGTTATCATGTACAACTTCATATAATCATTTACACACCACAATTACTAAGTTATCTCCATAAATTACCACGTCCCGCGTAATAAAATAGTCGTTACAGTGATTATCTATAGCGGTAACACGGCAGGGTTGCCAGATAATATTTTAGAATTTTACCCAATTGTTAATTTTTTTCTAAAACTGTTAAAATTTCTTTCATTTTTACCTTATTACAAACTTGCGTTGGTATACCTTACATTTTGCCATTTGCCAATGACTAATTGTCAAAAATTCAAGTGAAATAAGAGTACCATAAATTACAGAAAAAAAAAGTACATAAAGATACAAAAAGCAGTATTATCGCTGAAGCAATCTTTTACAGACAACCTTATGTTAAAGGAGAACGAATAGAAATGAGTAGGGGTAACAAGAGTAAATTAATACTTTTTTACCCCTTTCTTCTTACCTCATGTAGTAACATTAGTAAAATAGTAACTTTTACTGCTACATTTTAGCCAAGCGATCGATCGCGACTATTAGTCCAGTCGATCGTAGCAAAGCAAACAATATATTATTTTTCTAATCTAGCGAAAGATACTCGGACGCAATGCTCACACTAATATAAATAAGTAGTTATTAAGAATAATTTTCAGTTTTATGTTTTCCCTCTTAATAAAATAAAATATACTACAATACTACATAATTGTGTAGTGAACTATGTTGTTTCATTTGAGATTTCAAGAAGTATATAATTGGTAGATCACACAGGGTTTCGTTAGTAAACAGTAGATCTTTGGTATAATTCGTCGATTTCGTGAACACAATTTTTTTCCCAAAATTATGAGAATAGTTCCCATTCTGGCAACACTGCATCACAGTTGCCAAGTAGGTATAACGTGACAAATTGTACATTCGTCCGATGTTTGCCCATAGTGTCTCCGAGTGATTAATGATCACTTAGGGCTAATTAGATAAGGGATGTTGGTTGCGAACGAGTTATCTCTAGTAATTTGTGATTCATCGGAATAGTGTTGCCATAGCCAGGTACGGTGCGATTGCGTTACAATTTATACAAGTTATTCAATGACTTCCTTCAGGCAATAATTTATTATATTATTTACTACAGATAATTCTTCTTATCTCAATCTGCCTAAAAGCTACCGAAGTAGATTTTGCTCTGTAGAAAAAAACGGCGATTTCAATCTTTATTTATTTATTCATAGGGAGACTTTGTACAAAAGTCGATTGCTTGCGTACCTCTGTCCCATTTGTGTTTCAACCGTGAAGCAGTTGTGTTTGCATTGCTGTGTTTCGGTTTGAAAGGTGGGATATGGCGTGAACTTACCAGGTACAGAGAAATAACATCAGAATCCTCAGGAATGGCAACGCATGATGGGTTTCATGGGCGAAACAGTATAGTCTGTTATGTCCATGGTACTGCTCATGTCTATAGACGACGGTTACCACTTTCCATCAGGTGGGCCGTCAGCTTATTTGCCATTGTAAGTTGTATAAAAAAAATATCATGCGCAGAAATGAAGGCATGTTTTAAAGAAAGTGTTAAATATATGTAAAGGAAGAGAAAGACCGGAGAAAAGGTAGATGGACTGTATGAGAAATGATATACATAAAAGAGAAGTGAGCTCGGAAATGACAGCTGATAGGCATTTGTGGAAGAAAGAGACTTACTGCGCCAATCCTAAATAAATGTAAAAAGGTAAGGCAATAAATGTAAAAAAAAATATTTTAGCTAAGCAGAGTTCTCATTACACAATAGTGAATATTCACCATAGCCACCACTAAATACCGTGAACGCCTATATATAACCGAGGTGTTGAATGATGGACAGACGTAACAAGACGAACGGACCGACACGTTGATTGCTGTTACATATGTGCGGTTGTTTATTTATATACAACTGATTTGCAAATAGAAAATGTCCACTTACATAATTTGTAAATAAGATCTAACAAACGACTGAATGGAAATTGAATTGTAGGTTTTTTTGACATCTAAAAAATTACATCAAATGAAGAACTTAAAGGATCCACACCTTCAATATATTAATAACTAACAAAAGCCCAACAAGTAACTTTTCTCAAGAGAATAGGAATAAAAAATACCCTGTGTTAATCTAGAATATGATACAGTTTGTTATCTATGTAGGAAATTTTATTAAAATCCGTACAATCGTTCAATTTAAAATGTATAAACCAATTCCTTCTTATTATGGAGCAAAATCTATATTGTAATGTAGTCTATTTCAAAAGTTTACAGAATTTCTTTTAATAATCTACAAAATGGTGCTTGGAGATTGTACAAAAGTCGATTTCTTGAGTACCTCTGTCCCATTCGTGTTTCAACCGTAAAGCAGTTGTGTTTGCATAGCTGTGTTTCGATGTGAAGGATGAGATATGGCGTGAATTTACAGGGTATCGAGGAATAACACCTGAGTCCTCAGGAATTGCAACGCATGGGGGGTATCATGGGCGAAACAGTATACTCTGTTATGTCCATGGTACTGCTCATGTCTATAGGCAACGGTTACCACTTTCCATCAGGTGGGTCGTCAGCTTGTTTGCCATTCTAAGTTGTATAAAAAAAAATTAAACATAATAAGGAACTTCTGGTAGTCACTACTTTCGTGATCAATCTTCGAGTGTTGGTAATCGCACACATACTGATGGTAGCGGAATTAAACAAAATAACTCTAATCAAATAACCAAGATGGATTTCCGCAACATAACACCTAGTTCAGTTAACTAGTTATTATTAAATTTGTCATGGTTGTCCCGGCTTAGAATGGGCTACCCTTTCCTTCTTCATGGGTGTCGTCAAAGGCGAATAAGGGAACTTAATGGTCGAAGGATAGACAGCAGCGTCCCTCTAAAATCATTACTGAAGCCTATCTGCGATTGCCAATCCGCCTACTAACCCCCCAAGGGGAGGCCTATGTTCAAGATTGGACAGTTAACGCCTAATATGATAGTCATGACGATTAATTTCGTCACGATTGGAATTACAATGTTTTTTTTTTAATATCTAATTGTTGTCGTCTGATTTATGTATTCATAAATCACTACTTTATGACGTTACAACTATAAATATTAAACACAGGTAGATTATACACTAAGTTTATTCAACACCAGAAGACCCCAGTTCTGAACTCTAAACCAATAGAAACACATAAATTCAAACTTGTGGTGCAGTTGTAACGTGCAAGTTGGGGGCTACTGGCTAAGGCTTTGATTACACTCGCGGCAGTTTAACAATGGCGCCCGTGGCGGCATTAATGTAGTACCTACTATATCACAGTTGGGCCACCCTATTAAAATTTAGGACAATATTACACTGTCAAATATGTGACAATGCCGAGTGTGCTCCGGCATGAATGTGTCACCCCTTCCTTTCTCGTGGGTGTCGTTAGAGGCGACTAAGGGAGGGCGAGGGAGGGGCAACACCGTCCCTTTTAAAACATCTCTAAAAGCCTAACTACGATTGCCAATCTGCCTGCCAAACATGACAACTACTGGCAAAACTCCCCTTATGGGGAAGGCTTATGTCCAGCAGTGCACAGTTAATGGCTGATATAATAATAAATATTAATTTTTACATTTCAAATGTTAGTTAATTTTAAACTTTTGCGTTGTTTACACATATTTTAAATACACTATCGGAACTTAACGCTCCTTTGTTGCCGATTATGTTCTTTTTTTCATATTTTTTTTTTATACAACTTAGAATGGCAAACAAGGTGACGGTCCACCTGATAGAAAGTGGTAACCGTCGCCTATAAACATGAGCAGTGCCATGGACATAACAGAGTATACTGTTTCGCCCATAATACCCCCCATGCGTTGCCATTCCTGAGGACTCAGGTGTTATTTCTCTGTACCCAGTAAATTCACGCCATATCCCACCCTTCAAACCGAAACACAGCAATGCAAACACACACAATGAAATTATTGAAACACGAATGGGACAAAGGTACCCAAGCAAACGACTTTTATACAAAGTCTCCCTCTGGTAAAGTACATGAAAGTGCCATAGATTTAAGCATAAAACTGTTAATATTTTTGGAGAATAAACATTATAATTACAATTATACATAAATAAACAGATCGTATTAAATTCCTTTTGCATAATTAATATGACATTAACAATATTTTAGTTTTTCAATATAAATCGAATTTATTGCATGACAAATCTATAATAAATCAAATAATTTTATTTACATACATCTGTAACTTTTTACCGACATAAATTTTCAATATTTTTCACCGCTTAATTACATTTCTGTTTTCCAAAAGTTGACTGGGAAGGAATGCTACATGGTATTAAGTAAAAATTTTTTGTAATGTGGTCAATAGAATATTTAAACTTTTTTTTATACTTAACTTAAATTGGCAAACAAATTGACGGCCCACCTGTTGAAAATTAATAGCCGTCACCTATAGACATGAGTAGTACCATGGACATAACAGAATATACTGTTATTTATCTCTTTATGTAACATGAAATGACTTCTATATTTTATATATCTCAACTAATTTCGTATCTATTTTCAGACATATACTTTCTCGCCATTATTCCATACCTGGCTATTTACCGCCTGCATATAGTTACTATAATTAACACAATTAATATATTTCAATATATTTGAATCGAATCAAAAATCGTTACATTTTCAATCGGTCACTAGCCACACGCAGATAGCTTATGTTTACACAAATTATAAGCCACCGCACGAGTTATGTTTACGAATAATTCGAATAGCGTCGATTGTTTGCAATCGAATGCACAGAGTCACCGTGTAAATATCGATGTCACGATACATCGCATCGACTACGACGTATTTTGACATCGCACGTCAAATATTTTGATAGCGGACAAATAAATTGTCTATTCATTACTTACTAGAACTTCCTTTTTTGACATTTTTTTTTATTAACTGCTTCATTATGAAAAAGTTTGTACGAGATCCATAATTTAAGTTTTCATTTTACAAAAAACATCGATTTGAATCGTTTCCAAATTAGTTATTGTGATTTGTAAACTAAACTACTTGTATTGAACTAATTTTGATAAAATTTCTTTGAGATCAGCCTCAATATATGTATATATTTTCACTTACTTACCAAAGAAAAACTTTGTACAAAAGTCGTTTACTTGGACACCTCTGTCCCACTTGTGTTTCTACCGTGAAGCTGTTGTGTTTGCATGGCTATGTTTCGGTTTAAAGGGTGGGATATAGCGTGAATTTACTGGGTACAAAGAAATAACACCTGTGTCCACAGGAATGGCGACGCATGGGAGGTATCATGGGCGAAACGGTATACTCTGTTATGTCCATGGTACTGCTCATGTCTATAGGCAACGGTTACCACTTTACATCAGGTGGGTAGTCAGCTTGTTTGCCATTCTAAGTCGTATAAAAAAAATATCACATTAAGTGGCAAATAAAATTAGCCGTTCAAGTATTTTTACATTCATTACTAGCAACCTACGTAAGCCATGAAAATCAATTTCCAAATACATCACATTTTAATTATTATGATAATTACGTCGACTGCTATTACCAGATAGCATTACAAGTACAGTAATATTTGGAATATAATTGGAGTGAGCAGCCAACATCTGGAATATAAAATAAAACATCTGGAATTCTAGTATAATTTCCTTATTCAAACTTATACATTTCGTATACAGATAATTTGAAATACCAGTAGTGGCAACACTTTGTTCGCTTTTAAGACTGAAATTCTTCTTGATTGATGAAGAATTATTAGATTAGGACCAATCTTATTTATATATATGTGTATGTATATATATATATATTGAAATAGGTTACAATACAATAAACTACATTACAAAATGATTACCCACGGGATAGAAAGGGCTGATGCATGTGTATGTATAATACAAGCTACTCACATAGGTTTAAATTACTTATATCAGTAGGCTAGTAAAATAAGAAAAAGAAACATTGATGTCCAACTACTTTATCAGACTTTTACATAAATTTTACATATATCCGAATCGAAACGTAACCGGATCATCCGTCTCGGTGACAACGTAATCAACGCGTAACGCAATAAAAGTCCATGCTCGTTAATTGGGAATGTTTTTTATTTGTCGTGCGTTGGACGCATTTTATATCCGGGTGGTAACGCAGTAGGAAATGATGTGTCATCACAGATCTTCTTCATGTGAATATCGTGAGAGCAGACTAGGATAACAAAGCACAATACTACGTATACAATGGATTTCTTTCAATCGATTTCGATGATTTATTGTAAGGAGTATAATGTATTTAGGTTTCTTTATTGTATTATAACTTCTAAATGCCTATATGCCTAGATTCGGATATATAAAATGTCCTTAGAATCCTTGCATAATCAAATGATACTAGTTATAATTTTTAAATAATTTCATTTGGCAGGACAATTCGAGTTTGTTTTTTTTTTTTTATTTGTGAAACAAAGTGTACTCATATAAAAATCAACTATTAAAATGTTTATATAGAAACCAATTTAGTTAGAAATATGTTTCTTTTTGTTAAGCAAATTTTACATATTTTCAGAAATTATTACGCATTAGTTTTGTAAAGAAACAAATATTTATTGTAAATAAAATTCATTATTCTTTTACAGATGCACCATCCAATACAGATGAAACCAGCTGACAGTGAAAATAGAAATGGTAAGTCAATGAAAACATTTAAGTATAATTTTATGAATTAGCGTATATCCTGATCTAATAGTTACAAGAAGAAAATAAATAAAAATGATGATACATAATATAAAGTTATAATCAAGCCTTTACAATTTTTCTACATATATATACTTGTTTACTTTTATAATCTTATTAGTAATATCTCCCATGTACTTACAGCCTAGTCTTATTATAATTTTGTTATATTAATATAATAAATTTTTAATTAGACTAGGCTTGTACATGGGAGATATTTAAGAAAAAATGTTATAAAGAGGCTCTTAAGCCTCTGTTTTATATTTATTGTTCTTAAACAACAGAAGCCAAAACAATCGTTTTAAGAAATTTTATCTGTCTGTATGATTGTTCCGACATTACGCGTCACGCAAAAACTACTGCACGAAATTGGATGCTGTTTTCACAGTTGTATTCCTAGAAATCAAACTTTATTACTTGTGTATATTTATCTTGACACGCCTTTAATTAATGATTAATTTATTAATTTAAAAGTAATCTATTATTATTTCATTGATATTCCTACTTCTGAAATTTATGCGTTAGAATTAGCGAAAATCTGGCAAAATCTGGCAATTTATAAAAAAAATAATTCCATTATTAACACTTATAGTACATTACTACAGCGGCCAGCAACTGAGGCATTGATGGACGAACGTCCAATTGTGGGCCGAGGCGTAGCCGAGGCACGCATACGTGAGTCCATCAATGCGTAGTTGTGGCCAAGACTTGTATAGTACTTTTGTCAAACAATGCGCGGAAATCAATAACACAATTTTACTTTTTAAGTTCAATGACGAATAACGAACAATAATAATTTGTCACACGCCATAATGTTCCTGTTTTCTTTTTCAATAAACAGCTTTCTATTTGCAAGCCAGTTCGAAATTTAAATAAAACCTTTTATTAGTTACCTCCTTGGTAGCCATGTTTCAAAGTAAAAGGTCATTCCATTTTTAAATTACAGAACAGATATGAGTTTACATAGTAATTTATCTGGCCGCAAAACACGACAGATATAGATTTTCATACAACTTTTGCCGGCCGCTGCCCGCATGTATCTGGCCAGTACGGCAATTTTGATTTATCTCGAAGAAGATTGTCAAAATAATGCTCACATTTCCAAGCATGTTTGAGAAAAAAAAATATGATCACCTTCGATGTACTCTCATTTTAAGTACGAACGTATGAAATACTGATGAGATAAGCATTGTTCTATAAAATCATACCTTTCAAATCCAAACAAAAAGCTATAGAAAACAAAATAAAAAACCGTTTATGAAGTGTTCTGTTTTATGCAAATACAATTTCATTTAAAGGTAAGCGCCAAAGTGACCGCAAATATAAACACATGTTGAGAATTGAAATAAATGATTCTGATCTTTAAATCTTTTATAATTTAAAAGTTAGATTTGCATGAAAGAATGTATTAGTCGGTCCACGATCGCACACCACGAATATGGGTCTAATCTGTTTACTTTTCCGATATGCAGCTATATCGATAAGCTATGTGACTCAAGGTCCGCAAACAAAGCGGCGTAGCCTGTATTTTGTCCAATAATTTACTTTTTATTGACTACTAAAAGCTAGCTTGGCACGAATACCGAAAAATGAATTTAAATTTATAGGTAAAAAATTTCGCAAAAGAATACTTGAAATGTTTTAGAAATATTTATTTTAAGTCTATAACGTTAACTATGCGGTTTGAACTATGAAGAACTATGTTCTTTTGTTTTACTTCAATATAATATACTTCCTTGAAGAAAGTTTGTCACTTATATGAATATTATGACCAGATATTGAAGTATATAGAAATAGAAGAGTATATCAATACTCTTCTTACGCTTTTTGTAATAATTACTATTTGCATTTTTGTTCGTTTGACGGAATGTCCGGAAAATAACTTAAAAATACATACATAAATATTGGTAGTAAAGTTATATTGCAACAAAATGGAAAATTTTAATAGTGAAACACGATAATATCTAAATTAAAAAATAAACTTTGTTCTTCTACGCTGATGTCAGTTTTTCTCGTCTGAAAATTCTTGGTTTACTGTTAACGGTAGGGTTAAAAATAATTGATATTGAGATTGGCACGCATAATTGACCAAAATATGCCTTAGTATATATAAATAAATTATTTTAATTACTTGATGTCTCATTTTAAAGTTTTTGCCTCTTACAAACGGTCATATCTGGTGATCTACCATGAAATGAAATTCCGAAATTTCGGGCTCAATTTCGTATTTTTGTTCGTATCAAAATCGACCCAGTAAATGGAGCTTAACATTTCGTTCATGATAAATCCTCTTCTAATAGTCCAAAGGAACGATATTTTAATATTTTTAATAATTTTAAACAGCATGTATTATGTAATTTTAACATCAAATTTCTGTTTCGTTCGTCCCCGAAATTTCGGAAAATACTTCATGGTAGGCTCTCTGGGATGCATACATATACATAATTCTACTATTATGTATTCCACAGTAGGGATTTCTGATAATAAATAAATTATTAATTTAAATTATATTTTGTAATTTTGATGTCTACTGTGGTACACCACACAGTTGTGTCATAATATTATGACAATAATAATACGACATAATTGTTACAAATGAATTGAAAACATCAATATGTGTGGTCATAGATAACAACGTGTTGATAGTTACAATACCGTTACAATATCCAGTGTGCAATACCAAAGTAATCGAATCATTTTTATGTCATAAATTATATGCAATAAATTATAAAATGCAATGCTTTATCGATTCACCTACTATGCAATACCTTATAGGATATTGCAAACTGAAATTTTACAAAGAAAATATTACTTTAATATTGACAAAATTAGTTTGCAATACACTGGTACATGAAAATAAGCTCTTTGGATAAAAAATAGAATTGTCGAAATCGGTTCAAAGTTTACAAAGATATAGCGTAACATACAAAGAAATATAGTCTAATCAAGACTCTCCTCCATTCTGAAATCAGTTAAAAACTAATACAATTATAACATTTTTTTTATACCACTAAGGTGGCAAACAAGCATACAACCCGTCTGATGGTAAACGGTCACTGAAGCCTATGGACGCCTGCAACACCTGAAAAACTCTAATATATATATATATATATTTTATAGAACCACCTACTGTAATCTAATATATATCATATTCGGATATGTGCATGAATTTAGACTGTAAGTGCCCAGTGTAGTTACGTCACTCTTTCATACGTATCGTTTAGTAGTGTTAGCTAGTACTAATTAGGATAAAATTGTCCTATTTATTATGTTAGTTCAAGATAGCGTCTATCTGTAACTAAATAACAAACATCAAAACATTTAAACATCTTTGTAAGCATTCAGATTTATTATAAAACTAGCTGACCCCGCGAACTTTGTACCGCCTAATAGTCGATTCTTTGTTTAGTTTTTTTTTTTTTTTATACTTATTCTGCTATTCGGAACGCTGGGTCAGCTAGTAAGATAAAAAAAAAAGAAAAAAGATAGTGAATAAATCAACAATTACATTATACCAAAAAATAAAACTTATAAAACATGCCGTGCCCACGTCACTCAATTGTTTAGCCTTCCCGGAACCTCTCCACTAACACTTTAGACTTTTTCTACAATTTTTTTAAATTTTTCTCTCCGTAAGCCATCCTCGTACTTCAAGGAATATTCTAAAGAAAGTATTAGCGAAGTCGGTTCAGCTGTTTGCGAGATTTGCGCTTAGTAACACATTAAGCGATTCATTTTTATATTACAGATTAGGATTAGTACGTATGAATAATGAAGAAAAACTGAGTAAATGTGTTATTGAACTAGGTGTTATTTTGCGGAAATTTATATCTTGTACTAATACTTGTACAACAATTAGTCCATTACCTTAAGGTTGTCTTGAAAAGATGGCTCTCAGCAATAAGACCGCCTTACTGTACTTATACAATTGTATCGTTGTGTTTGTATATCGCCTTGCTTATTTCCTATATTGTATAATGCAAATAAAGTATACTCATTCATTCATTCATCTTTCTTTTTTTATTGATAACAATGAAATGGTAACCCTGCCTATGCTACCGATATACGCTGGCGGTGCACCAGTTACGGATGATATTGGAAATCCATATCACTGATTAGAATTATTTCGGCATTCAAACTGCTAAACAATAACGGTTAACACTAGATTCCGAGCAGCGATCTATTAATTTGCCTGGAGATACCTTATTTAGAGGTGAAACACGTGTTGCAAAACGTGCGTAGACAAATTGGCAATCGGAGATTGATGGCTAATATAGAAGGTTAAAGACATTTTCGTAATAATAGTAGTAGTCCATCTTTATTATTATTTTTTTTTTTGTTTAGCAAATTAATGTTTTTTTTTTAAATACACCCAAACATTTTTTTCTTCATAAAGCTTTTACATGTGACTTTCTCCGCGTGATCAAGGTATGTTGATTTACTGAAATAAATAGTGACCCATGTCTTAATCTATCCTAAATATTACCAGCGGGACACTTTGTACAAAAGTCGTTTGCTTGGGTACCTACGTCCCATTCGCGTTTCTACTGTGAAGCAGTTGTGTTTGCATGGTTGTGTTTCGGTTTGAAGGGTGGGATATAGCAATCAATTTACACAGTACAGAGGAATAACATCTGAGTCCTCAGGAATATCAATGCATGGGGGTATCATGGGCGAAACAATATACGCTGTTATGTCCATGGTACTGCTCATGTAATCAGCTTGTTTATCATTCTAAGTTGCATAAAAAAAATTTAATTATGAAAAATATTTTGTTGCACTTCTGTATGTTCGACGCTAATATTTTTCTTTCATGAAACAATATGATGTAAGCAAATTAGTGAATAATAGGCACATATTAAATTAACCGGCTGTTTACTTAATAGGCGATAATTAATGCTTATAATAACACATTAACAAAACAAAACAACCGAAATACACTTTTGTTATGTATGTAATAGAGTTACAAATTATATAAAATGTTAATTATACATAGCGTTGTAAAGCTTATATCACATGGGTTCTTTGTTTTTTTTTTTTTAAATCATATTTATTTCGAGGCTTATATCTTTTAAGGATATGTTAGCCCCATCATACCCTAAACTTAATTTATGACCTCACATATTAAAATAGAGGGAATTATTTATACAAAAATACAGCAACTAAAGATTTTGCAGTAAAATGTGAATCCGAAGAATGAGAAGTATACTCCCATACTTAATAAAAAAACCAATACCTTGTCTATTAAAATCATATTTCTGTATCAACGCTTTTGTTTCTGTTTTCTATTTTTTACATTCGGATATCGTATGTTGAACATCATCCAATGTGGTACAAGAAGTGTTTTTCACTACTATGATTTTTAAGGGATTTAAAGTTTTAGTGCCATTCATGTTTTTTTTACACCACTGAGATGGTAAACAAGCAAGGTCTGCCTGATAGTAAGCGGTTACAGAAGCCTATGAACGGCTGCAATACCAGGGGCATTACGTGCGCGTTGCTTACCCTATAGAAACCTCATTATCCCTTTTTTGAAAAACCCCATATTGAAACTAATGATGTTTGGGAACAAAATAATGACTAAATCACGATATTTATTTATATAAACTTTTTAAAGCATCCTTCTTACATATAATCACGTTGAATAAATTAGCAAGGGGAAAATATTGTAAGAAATGTGGATGGAATAGTCCCAATGCTAGCAATCGACCTCCATGCTTTTCCTTCTAGAAACCTTAGTGAATAATTCTTGTCGTCATGATGAGCTAACTGATCTGCTCTCATCCTCATCTATCATCTCTCACTGGTGCCCTGCCAGTGCATACTGATAGCACAGGCGGGATTACCACTTCATTACCACACATCAGAAATAAAACATAATCTGCCTATTTACACCGAACTGCTTTCGTTCTCGTCTATCATAGGGAGAGGGAGATCAGAGGGAGACTTTGTACAAAAGTCGATTGCTTGGGTACCTCTGTCCTATTCGTATTTCAACCGTGAAGCAGTTGTGTTTGCATGGCTGTGTTTCGGTTTGAAGGGTGGGATATGGCGTGAATTTACTGGGTACAGAGGAATAACACTTGAGTCCTCAGGAATGGCAACGCATGGGGGATATCATGGGCGAAACATTATACTCTGTTATGTCCATGGTACTGCTCATGTCTATAGGTGACGGTTACCACTTTCCATCAGGTGGGCCGTCAGCTTGTTTGCCATTCTAATGTATAAAAAAAATGTATAAAAAACACCGATAGCGCAGAATGGATACCATTCTATTTGCATCCGATTACAACAAAACTATACTATATACCACGTGTCAAGTGTCATCTAGAAAAATGGTAGAAAGCATTAAAAATTCTTTTTTTTTACTATTAATAGGCTCTCGCAATTGACCACAACCTCATCCGATTGAAAGCGATAATGTGATCTATAACAGTCGTGTCAAAATTAAAAATCTAGTTTACCATATTAATGTGTAAGTTTGTATGTTTATGTATATTTGTTACTGAATTGTGCTTAAACAAATTTTAGTAAACTTTAGTACACAGATAAATCATATCTTAAAGTAATACGAACGGTGCTATGTATACAAACAAGTTGACAACTAATCCTCTCCATCCAAAGGTTTCCTGGAAGAGATCGCTTTCAGCGATAAGGCTGCCCATTGTTTTCTCAGTGTGAACATTTCTTGTAATTGTTTGTATCTATCTATAATAAGTTTACTACTGTGATCTTTTGGAGGAAATAATAAGGAGTATTTATACTAGTCTACCTATCTATATATACTAGTTCATGCGGGCAAAACCACGGCATACTAGTATACAATATTTACAATTCGACTAATTGACAATTTTCATAGAAAATATTGAGCACTCTCCGATAATTGGATGACGATAAATCTGTATGTTCAGCGTTTTTTTTTTTTTAATGAATGATATTTATTTTTATACCACTGAGGTGGCAAACAAGCATACGACCCACCTGATGGAAAGTGGTTACCACAGCCTATGAACACCTGCAATACCAGAGATAATGGAATAGTTACCCCGCCTGCGCTATCGGTGTACACTGGCGTGGCACCAGTGAAGGATGATAGATAATAAAGCAGGTCAGTTGACCCATAATGACAAATTCAACAATAAATCAATCACGATTGTTTCCAGGGGGAACCGCATGAAGGTCGACCTGATAGGGTATATTGCTAGCAATAGAATTACTAATCTCCATTACCAACAAGCCCTTCTCCCCCTGTATGTTGAGCGTTATGTAAACCTACTCTTAGATCGAGAAAAGTACTCTACGTTGATTGGTAGAGTACCTTTTTCAGTGCGTGCGTCTATCTTCCATTGATCGCTGCACCTTAGCGGCCTTGAGACGTTATATATATATATATATATATATATATATATATATATATATATATATATATATATATATATATATATATATATATATATATATATATATAATACGAGTACATTCAACTCCAATTACAACGTATGTACATTTAAACCTTTTTAATTTCTTGTATTTATATCTCGTAAAATACCGTTATCCATTTAACTCGATTAAATATCAATAAATTCAATTAAAAATGAATATTCAAATATAATCTTCATTTTTACAAGCAATATAGTGAAAAAGTACTAGAAACATCGGGTCTTAGTGTTACACAATCTCACAGCTAAAAGGTCCTGAATCCGAATCCGAGTGGTATACAATCTTATAGCTAGAAGGTTCTGAATTCGAATCCGGCTAATACCAAAATTTTGTATTTATATAAACTTGTTATTGTCGAACTATATTCATCCGGAGACGTTGACAGATTCACCTCCTGGATAGATTGGATACAAATATGCTCAACAAAATGTGTACATATCAAGTATTACGTTCAATACAAGGAATGTAATAAGTGTACTAACTCTATTTAATATACAGAAATACCTATTACAGTTTTTAGTAAAACAACTCCTATATCATCCAAATTGTTTGTAAGCAAAACAGTCATATTATTTTGAATATGAAATAGACAGTATAATTTCAGCGACACTTTCCGTCAGACGCTGTTATAATGTATCGCAACATTGTCAAACCACTGTCACAACGCATCCTCAGTCCACATCACCGGTGCAAATGAAGAACGTCACCCGATGGCCGTGACGCCGCAGGACGGAGCTCATTAGCCACACACAACGGTGGGGGCTAGGTGACACGAGACCACGAGGAATGACTGATCGCCTGCGCTCGCGCACCTTACCGGCGGCAAATAGTCAGTTGTGTGTCAGCCGCGGTTCAATGCAGACGCGCGTGTGATGTGAATGTGTGAAGTGTTGTGAAGGATGCGTGGCGAGGCGGGCGGCGCACGCGGCAAGACGAGTGGGGGCAGAACAGGGACCAACTACCCGCCCATCAGCGCCGCCTACTGGCTGCCGCCCTCGAATCCAACCCCCTACCATGTGCCAGGTTCGAGGATATACCAATATGCTTCATCTTCTGTCGTGGATGGGTGCAACTGCGAAGTGAACACTAAATTTACGATTTGCCACTCGCAGTAACTCCAATAGAATATCAATTACGGTGCAGATTTGCGTATTTAAAATTACTATATGCTTCGATCTAATAGAAGCAGTCTAGAATAGAATAATCATGGATTGCTCTATAATTTTCCTCATTATTATGTGTCGCTTACGTATTTATCCTTGTTAATTTATTAATCGAAGTGAACCGTATTAATAATTTTAAATATGCTAACGAACCGGAGTTTTTACATTCAGTGAATTTTTCAGCGATCACAAGACATTGACCTATTGTTCGTACGGATAAACAATAGAAATTTTCAATGTAGTCACAGTGATATATGTTGTCGCTTAACGAAACACGTAGGTTTCAGGTTTTAACAACATATCCGATGATTTTGTTCATTTATACCAAGCTATTTTAAAACACTTTAAACTTAAAATATACGGGACGAGTTTGCAAACACTTTGAAAACATGATATAGATACAGTTAGCTGTTTTAAATCATTACGTTACACAAATTGTGTTGTACATACAAGTTTTCATATAAAGTTACAAATCTTATAAATCCATCGGACCTACCAAAGGGATTAACAGGGTCAGTATATTTCAAAGGAAAGAATAGTTTGCGAAGATGTACAAAGGAACTGAATAGTCTTCTTAGATATTATTATTCTGATATTGAAAATATATCGCTCTTTCAGTTACAAGGAAAACTCTACACACATACGTACATACATGACATCAAACTTATGTACTGAATGTAAAGTTATTTATAGTAGGATTAATATATAGTGGTTACAATAGTGATCCATTTATTTCCTTGGTCCCTTACGAATTCTATTTCTTTTTCAATTACTATATCAATCAATATTTTATTTCAGTATTATCTCCTCATGTAATAGGTACAAGTAATGAAAACAATTGTCCATTATCAATCTGAATTATAACTCCATTGCGTTTTTTTTTTAATGGATGATAATGGAATGGTAACCCCACCCGCGCTGTCGGTATACACCGGCGGGGCACCAGTGAAGGATGATAGGTGAGGATGAAACAGGTCATTTAGCCCATCGTGACGAATTCAACAAGAATTGTTCACGATGGTTTCCAGGGAGAACCACGTGGAGGTCGACCTAATAAGGCATATTGCTAGCAATGGGGCTGTCAAACTCCATTGCTAACAATCCCTTTCCCCCCCAACTCCGTTACCACTTACATTGTAAAACAACAAAAAAAAAATTAATATAACCAAAGTACTTAAGTACTGCTAGGTAAATTATAAAAGGCGATACTGCAGATTATGTACTTCTACACATGTAACATATCTTATGTTATACATATGCTTTGCCGATCATGAACCTTGTCCACTTGAGGCTTTGCAATCGCTGCAAAACTAATAAAACGACATCATTTGACTTTCCTTTTCGGTAAAATAACAAAGAACACAAGAAAGAGGTAGAATATACACGTAGTTTAAACTAGAGAAATATGGTATAAAATTATTTACGAATGCAGTTAAACATTAAATGGAATGAATGTATGAAGAGCAATAAAAATTTGAAGAGTATAAGATAGAACAAGAATTCGCTGACTTTGTTTTGAATCTGCCGAAAGAAAGATTCTGTCCATTTAAGTATTTCCTGTTTCAATCTATAGTGCTTTCTTATATTACTAAAAGACGATGAATCAATGGATTAAATGTTAACTACAAATAGAATGTAATTAGAACTAATTACTGTGTGGTCCCAGCATAGATTAGGCTAACTTTTCCTTTCCTGTAGATGTCATATGAGGCAACTAAGAGAACATAATGGTAAAGGGATGGACAACAGTACCACTCTTAAAAGATCTCTAAGAACCGAACTGCGGTTGTCAACCCGCCTGCTAACGTAGCAGCTACTGGAAAAACTCTTCTTATGGGGAAGGATTATACTTTTGGACGTCTATTTTTATGATGGCAGACAGTATATTTGATTAGTAGTGTATTCCTTTATGTTATCATAGCAATTAATAACATACCGTCTGTTAACATATATATTATATCTGATGACGAACATAATTTTGTTGTGTTACCCTTGTTATATATATTTCTAGCGCTATGTTTTAACCATAATATAAGTTTATTTTATTTATTTATATTATTTTATATATATGTACTTGCCTTTACTATTGCCCATCTCACGTGTTTGTTTTGTATTCCATAACTATGCGTGGAGACCTATTGTTGGCTATCTATTTCTTATTATAATTTATGTTTACTGTTATTCTAAGAAAAACTGTTGATCCTCCAAATACATAAATAAATGAATAAAATACAGAATTTTTCAAAAATCATTTGTCATTTACTCTAACATTTGGGTAAACAAACATTTGCATGTGAAAAAACATGACATAGTTTCATGATGTTCAAAACTGAACTGTTGTTTCTGATTTTATAACCATTATAAATTTCTACTATTTGTCTCGTGAGTTTACTACATTCCTGGAATACTATCAAATAAGCAGTAATATATATAATATTATGTTGTCCTGAGACCATTTTGAAAAATCATCATGGACAACTTTAGACTATATAATAACTGTTGACAACTTGATAGTTTTATTTAATATATTACTTTAAAAACACCTATATTTTTTGTAGATATCTAAAAGAATAATGCTATAAAATGATCCCAGTGCCCATTACTAATACAGTTTGCAAAATAGTAAGTCCAATGTTTTTTAAATGAAAATATATGTAGTTCCACTCAATTTCATTACGATACAAATTGCATTTGTGCTCTTAATAACTCTTTAACGATGACTCATGACAACTTGTTTGAAATAAATTAAGTTTAAAACGTATTGTAATACATTCGATTTGAATTGTGGGAACAGCTCTGCACTCCACACTATTGTTTCTATTGTCGTATATGTGACATTTGATGTCTTGTTTTTGATGTCACATCATAAAATAAACAATTTGAGATCTTGCATTTTTGTTAGCGTAAATATTACAATGTTGTCCAGTAGAGTTTAAATGATGTAAACGATTTTAAACTCTATGCGTTTGTAATAAAGGTGATTTTGGATAACGATAATTGCGCGATACCCAAACTACCTATTGCTGTTTGTAACGAAATTAGCCGAAGCGGAAATTATTAAACATCTCGCTGTGATAAGCATGATTAAAGAGCTCGTTGGAGAGTTTGATAGCTATTGTTAAATCATTGACTTAAAATTTTCTGCTGTGTAGAGATATATTGGAGTTTTGTGATTATTTCTTTATTAACCTACATTGACGTTTTATGTAAAATATTGTTGTTAATTCTTCACTTAATTTATTATTCAATGTTTTTGATGTAACCAATGTTTATCTTTGCCATCTTAGGAAATATTAACTCACTCGTCTATTGCCATTTTAACCTTACAATCCCTGCATTTACATTGATAAAGTAATTCTCGTTAGCAGTATTTATATTAATAACATAAATTATTAATTATAATAATTAATAATGATGATTATGAAAGATCATCATTATATCAGGCGTTAACTGTCCACTGTTGAACATACTCCTTCACCTACTGGGGGGCTTTGCCAGTAGTTGCCACGTTTGGCAGGCGTATTGGTAACAGCAGTTAAACTTTGGCGATGTTTTAAGCTGCTCATCCCCCAACTATTAAGTTCCCTAAGTCACCTCTTACGACACCCACAGAAAAGGTTGGGGTGACCCTTTCTATGCCGGGACCACACGACGTTAGTGCTTTCATACTTCAATGAAAACAAACAGACTTATAAAACAAAAATGTGTAGATATAAACCATAGATCTGTATGGTCCTTTGAGCCGGATAACGGAACGTCCATTATATATTTCAACAAGTATATTTATTTTCGTTATCTTTCATAATAAATCTGTAAGTATATCTATTACATTTTAAACCCGAAAACTAGTATTTCACTGGATACATTTCCATGAAGTGCCAAAGGTAATCGTCCGACGATGGTTATCGGTGTGCGCTGCGCGCGCGCCCGTCTGTTTGAACAAGTGCTCTGTTTCTTGCGTAAGCGTTCTCTTATTACAATGCCACCATGATGCGGGACTTGTTAACTGAGTTGGTTCATATGAATTATGATAAAAAGGTTGACGGTTTCACATTCCTCAGGGATAATCTTTCAACGTTTTGATATTAAAAGAGTGCCTTTTTGTATGTTCAATAATGGAATAGGAGTCCCGGCTGCGATTTCGGTATATGCAGACGGAGCACTAGTGAGAAATATTAAATGGGGTTGAAAACAGGGTAATTGCCCATCGTGATTATGGTTTCCAGAAGGGCCGTGTGGAGGTCGACTTGATAGGGAATATTGCTAGCAAAGAGGCCGTTACTAACAATCCCTTCCCTCCAATATCAATATACTTAAATAGACGTTTAGTAAATAAATATTATAATTTACTTAACTTATTATATGTAATATATAATATTTTGTTTAATTTATAATTATTTGTTAATTAAAGTATTAATATAATTAAAGTATAATTATTTGTTAACTACAAATAATTATGTATATACTTAAAATTTGTAACGAACACTTATTTTTGGACAATAATTGTATTAAAATCAAATAATTTTATTACATTTTCACACGATAAGGCATCAACTTTTTGCAATAATTATTCTGTGTTTAAGCAATAAACGAGCCAGTTTGTTTTTACTGTTTAAAAACGTATAAGCTTAAAAAAAATTCAAACACAATTGAATATTATTCAATATTTCTGAATGATTCTTTTTACAAAAAAACTGATAAGTTCATCTTTGGAGAAGTTGTACTTGATAAACATAATTTTTTTGTTTTTTAATTATACTCATTTGAAGTTCGAAACACTTTTTTATCATCCATATTTCAATGATAGTTTAATAACAATCTTATTCTTCTCTATAGGAATATTTTTTTTTAAGTTAAGTTATTAAAAAATATAGACTTTTTAAATTGTTCTGCTAATAAATGATAAAGATAGTTAAGGCATCCAACCTAATAGCGCACGGTAAATAGATACGAGCAAATAATTACAAAACCAAGGTCAGAATACAAACGGCGAACTGAAAAAAGATTGCAATATAAGAATATATATATATATATATATATATATATATATATATATATATATATATATATATATATATATATAACCAATTTTGAAAATTCTATTTTTATCTGAAAATCGTTAATAAAATCGTTCCAGTAATTAATTGATTATTGATAATTGAACCGTCGATTTAAAAACAAAACAAAGTTTTTAAATTAAAATAATTAATTTCACCAGGATTAAAGTTAATGGTTTTTTTTAAAAGAAAAAAAACCATTAACATATTAACCATTAACGGAATAAAAATCTACTTGTTATAACTCTATTTAAAATTGACAGGATTTATTCTGTTTATGGGACTATCTTTATTATTATTATTATGTTACAATCGAAGCTACAAGTTTTGTTTGCAGAACAAAAAACTGCTTGATGTAAAACGAAATCTACTTGTAAATACACGAATTCAGTTTCTAAATTCAAATGTTTTAAAACAAATGTGTTCTCAATCAAATCTCGAGAGATCTTGTCAGTTTTAATATGTTTATATTATAATTGTTATCTCTTAAAATCGAAAAATACACAAAGAAATACGAGAAACGTCAAGTTTGTAAAAAATGTAACCAAAGTTCTTGTAGTCATGCATATTATTATGAATCATGCATTGATTTCTTATTACGTATTCCATACATGTATGAACACCTATAGAAACTATAGTAAATTTATGCACCACTATTACGGTCTGTATTTTTTGTGTCGCCATTTTGACCGCAGGATATCCTCGATAAAAAGTTAAAAGAAACATAATATTATAATATGTGAGTTTGTTTCTTACCTCTTGTCGCCTTACGAAATTTAGCATAGATGTAGCATAGATGTTTGGCCTAAAGAAAGTATACAATACTTCATGTCCTGGTCGATCAATATTATTCCAACTGACGTGAACAAAATTAACAAGAATAATTAATATTTTATAAATATAAATTTAAAATATATAATTTATTATTATTATGTCAGTCGTTGGGTGTCCACTGTAAAGCAGTTGTATTTGCATAGCTGTGTTACGGTTTGAAGGGTGGGATATGGCGTGAATTTACTGGGTACGGAGGAAAAACACCTGAGTCCTCAGGAATGGCAACGCGCATGGCAGCAATGGTATCATGGGGGAAACAGTATACTCTGTTATGTCCATGATACTGCTCATGTCTATAGGCGACGGTTACCACTTTCCATCAGGTGGGCCGTCAGCTTGTTTGCCATTTTAAGTTGTATAAAAAAAAATACTCATGGTAGAGATCGATCAGCCAGCAGATTATCAATTGGCATTCAACTAGCAAACCGGAACTGAGTGCGTGAAACTAGAAAGGGATGGATTGTTGTGTGATGGGGAAAGAGATTGTTAGTATTTGGAATGTAATAGCCCTATTGCTAGCAATAGGGTATGTTGCTATCAGGTCGATCTCCACGCGGTTCCCCCTGGAAACCATCTCGATTAATTCTTTATGAATTCGTCACCATTGACTAACTAACCTGTTTCTTCCTCGTTTATCATCCTTCACTGGTGCCCTCCAGTGTATACCATTAGCGCAGCTGGGGTTACCATTCCATTATCACCCATTAATAAAAAATCTAGCAAGAGATAAATAGGCATGGAAATATGGAGAGGTGATATATGGTATATCGAGATGGTATATGTCCAAAAAGGGGCGTGACAAGGACAGCTATAAAAATATAAACATTATAAATCCTGGTAACTTACCATTAACATCCCACTACTGGGCACGTTATTCTGTCCTACATATAGAAAATTGAATAATAATATCAGAGTAAATACTACTGTGACTCAATTACCACAAGGAAATATTTGTCTATAAATATCAAAGTCATTATGGCCAATCTTGAATGCTTATCAAACCGTTACTTGATTTTTAATTTAAAAATATTGAAAACTAATTAATTTTTAATACGGTATTAATAACTTGCGTTCCAACAAACGACCGCGATGATTTAAAGACTAAAATGCATAATAATATATAATTTATCTTATTTACTTTCTACAGGTGGAAACATTTTTAAAATAGGTTACGTAGTTTTTAAATTTATCCATTATAAACAAACATACGAAAAATCTTTCCTCTTTATAATATAAAAGTATACATTTCAATTATGCATATTGAAACAAGTTGTTTTTTTTTTATATACAACTTAAAATGGCAAACAAGCCGACGGCCCACCTGATGGAAAGTGGTAACCGTCGCCTATAGACATGAGCAGTACCACGGACATAACAGAGTATACTGTTTCGCCATAAATACTGTCATGATTGTTGTGTAGATGTAGTGCACTATTACTGAATTTCCTTTTTTTATATACCTACATGCTTATTTACACCATATTAAGAGATGGGTATATATACATATATAATATTAAAATAAAGAACCCGATTGCAATGTATATTGATACTCGACTAGTATAGTTGGTGATATTGAAATACGTGAGGACTTTTTTTCCACTATCAAATACCCGGAAGAATCTAATATATAGATATCGGATTTGTGCCGATATTACCCATGCCTACACACCAGTGGGCGCCACAAGCCTGTATCAGGAAGACTTAATTTGCAATCTCTCACTCCATACGTCCAATCCTAAACTAGCATCAGTAATAATTTGCATTGCGAGCGCACGACCATTGCAATTCTGATGTGTATGTATGTGTATACCGCTGCATACAAAAGAGCGTAACTACAAATTTACAAATTCCACGGAAATCGTTTGTTTCAAACAGAAAACTAGTTGTCGTGCCCCGATTTCGTTTACGTGGATGAAATTTAATGAATATAGGCAGAGAGAGATATACTTTTTTTTTTCTTACCTCAATTCAAATTACTAGTAAGAATGCTATTAAAATTCATAGTCCGTGTACAAAATAGTAGTAAACGTTTGTGGGGCGTTACTAGCTGATTTCTCCATGTCACAAATACTGCTTATGTGGGGGGAAAGGGATTGCTAGTGATGGGGACTGGGAATCCCATTGCTAGCAATATACCCAACCAGGTCCACCTCTTCGCGGTTCCCCCTGGAAACTATTATGGTTGATTCTTGATGAATTCATCATAATGGGCTAACTGGTATGTTTTCATCCTCATCTATCACTCTTCACTGGTGCTCCACCAGCGTATCCCGTTGGCGCAGGCGGGGATACCATTCCATTTTTACCCATCAAAAAAAATACTGCCTGTGTATCAAAATTTATGATAATTAATTGAGCCGTTAATATACTGAGAAATATCAAACAAACTATATGTGTAATATCATGATCATTTCCACCTATATCTATTCACTGCTGGACAAGGCCTTCCCCAATGACTTCCACCATGTGTGATGCTCTGCTTTTCACATCATCCATTACTGGCTTTCTTTTAATATCTTCACTCTATCTAGAAGGAGAGCACCCTATGCTTAGTAAGGAAATAAAAATGTTTATTTAGTGTGTGGTAAAAAAAATAAATAAAAAAGAATGAGTGTATCAAAATCCACAAGGATTCAAAGCAGTACCCAAAAATTCTAGCCCAATAAACCAATGTTGTCACGTCTAATTTCCAAAACCAAAAGTGCGATTAATAAATTGCGCCGCGTCCATTTCAAATTACGTGTAATTTGATAGATAATTTTGCACATGGCGATATACCCTTTTAGTAGTACTGGGCACCGCGGTGCTATAATTCAGAGCTAGTACAACGCTCGTAATAAATCGAGGCACGACCGTAACACTCGTACCAAGCGAGCCGTGTAAACATAACAGTTTAACACGCTAAAATGTCGCCCGCTCGGCTGTCTGGTCACGCCTTAACTTAGGGATGGCGAAATGTCAACTCGTACATTTTTACTCAAATGAGCAATGAATTTAATACAAACGTTGTTGGTTATTTTGTGTTATTCTGGCTTTGTATTTTATTTTATCCTCCAATGTACTCATTCGTTCTAAAGCATAATAAAACTCATATTAAAATAATAATAAAACTCATATTAAATAAAACTCATAATAAAGAGTAAATTTTGTTTGTTTTTAGGAAAGCTCAGGTTCATACTAGATGTATTTACCTATATTTTGAAATAAATTATTATTATTATTATAAATAAAAAAAAATTAATAAAGTTGTACCTATTAAATAATTTCATTATAAAATTCACTACATGTATGTAGAAACCTAATTAACTTAATATAAATTTACTAATGAATTAACTTTAATATTCATAATTCATATTTAATATCTAACACAACCGATTAATATTTATGGCATAAACTATAAAGTCTGTCATTTACGATCAGAAATGATTTACAGTTTACACTTTTTAAATAGACTCATAAATGAGGAAGTTATCGTTTCATCTGTATTAAACAGTTTTTAGTTCTATATGGCAATATACAATAATATATTAGTACAATCAGGTAACATTAAGGTTTTACACATTATTTTATATTTATAGTAACACTATTTTATGTTATCAAACTAAAAGAAATTAATTTTCCATGAGTTGGCACCCCTAATGCACCAACTCTATTGTCACCTCCGTCTGCCGCATGTTAGAGCTCTAATAATATCCCAGCACCAACCAAGTTCTTGCACTGTTTAATAATATTATAAAAAACATCGTGCGGTTATATCAAGTTTATTGGACCACTGTAAAAGTTTAACATAATAAACACTGTCATATTTACGTAATTATGTTCATGTTAAAACGTCTACCTATACTATATATATTTTAATTATTTTGTTAAATCAGTTTACCGCCATTTGCTCCCTTTGTTTAGCGTAACAGTTGACTGGTATAGAATGCCATCAGGAATTAAGTCCGCTCTGTAGACATATTGTAATGTTATGTACATACATATATATATAGATACATATATATGTACATAACAGGATTATTATGAGCTTACTATGTTTGACGGAAACGACAAATATATTGTAATAAGCTTATAAAATAACATATAATATGTAACATAACCTCACCCTCTCACTGACCCTAAAGAAGACTTCCATATGGAGTTTTGTCGGAATCGACCAACATAGTGAAGTAATAAAATTCCCTTTATACATATATATATATATATATATATAGATAAATACTATTATTATTACAAGATTATAGATAAATCTAAGAGTCATAAACGATTTGTGATCTTACTCGATAATTTATAAACAGTGTATTAAAAATAATATTATTATATCAGCCTTTAACCCTCCCCCCCCCCCCCTTTAAGCGCCCTCGGCGGGTTTTACCAGTAGTTGCCACGCTTTGCAGGCGAATTGGCAACCGCAGTCAGAGCTTTAGTTATATTTTAAGAGGAGCGCCACTGCCCATCCCTCGCCCTTCCTTAGTCGGCTTTTACGACACCCACGGGAAAGGAAGGTGTGACCTATTCTATACCACACGGCTAGAAATAATATTACTAGTATATAATAGGACAGTATTTATTAGATGCAGTCAAGTAATTCTAATCTATTTCTCACCCAGCTATGGGCCTGTGGAAATCGTTTACATACGCAATAGAACAATGTATTTCACATTTAATTCTCAAACAATATGATGAAACACAAAGGTATTTCGGAATATACCTAATCAAAGTAGATATATATAAGTATATAGAGTAATTAAGTGTATTGCTATTTTGCCTTAAATTGATATATCATTTACGGGAAAATAATTACTTTTTAAGTTATTGTCAATTTTGTCATCACTATTAAATTAACCTCGAAGGAAAGTAATTTTATTCACATTATAAAATATGTGAATGTATATGTTAATGATATTTTAACCGTTGTCTTATATAATATAATGGTTTGAGAAAAGTTTGTAATCATTTACTCCGTTTTCATTACATTTGACCAGAAAACATTTTTATTTTTAAGGCACTTCAAAAATGCAGATTTTTAATTCTAAAGTGTTTTCTATTTATATGTTAAAGTATATCTCCTTTCCGTGTGGTCCCGGTATAGAATAGGCTACTCCTTCCTTTCTTGTGGGTTACCTACCGGCAACGCACAAGCAACTCCTCTCGTATTGCAGGTGATCGTGGACAACGGTAGCTGCTTTCCATCAGGTGAACCATCTGTTTGTTTGCCTTACTTGACAATAAAAAAAAATGCGAGTTCAAATTCCACACGCTTTGGATTTTTTTAATTTTTCAATAATTATTTAATATAATTTTCATATTTTAATGATGTGTCTACATCCGTCAACCTGTATTCTTAGACCATAGAAATCTTGTTATCTGCCATTGGAGTATACAAATACTTTAAACATCATTAGCTGTTACCAAACCATTAAATGCTCTTATTCACTATAGTGACGGATCAAGAAACAATGTCCGTAAGCCCATGAAAGTCATTACAAGGCGAAATAGCTAAATATGGAATTAATTCAAACCGCGTTCAGTAATCTCACCCGACCTGTCTACTAGTATAGTATTTGGCAACTCGTACTAACTGCCCCCTAACCGTCGAAGTCCGAGATTTAACTTTTAATTGAGTTGGGAACAAAAGACAGAAGGTTGTCGTCACTACTACGGAATACGGTCGCCTCGTGCCAACATTAAAGACTTTGACTTACAAATAGTCTAACTGTGTGTACTGCTAAAATTAATTACATATTACGTACACTCTATAATATTAATGGCTTTTACTTAGATATAGTGTGACTATATGTACTTGTGGAATTTATTACATATTACATACACTTTGTGACATTAAAGACTGACTCACAAAGAGTTTGACTATATGTACTGCTAAAATTACTACATACAATTATTATTAGTTATAGCTTATTATGTTATTTCGACTATTGTCAATGAGAACTTCCTTGAGAATATTATTTCTTGCAGTAACAAAACCTTAAGTAAACAACGTAATGATCAATATATGTATAGACAAAAATTGTCAATTGTAAGAGAAAACATTTGTTTAATTAAATAGGATATTAAAATTAATATTAATATATAAGTTAATGCAAAATAAAAATAATAGGTAATTAATGCTTCTTCTCCATACCATGTTAAAATAAATATATAATGTCAAAATAAAGAACACTATAAAAATAAAAAACATATTAGAATTCATCCAAATCTGGTCCAGGAGTTATAGACAGGATATTGACACGAAATTATATTTAATATGTTTGTATATTATTTTAAAAGTATTGTTATTATTATTTGTTTTAGTCCTCAATCCAAACAATTTGGGGTTTTTAAGTTTTACATGCCTTACAGGCGAAATAATATAAATCCAAAACTTATGTTTATACTTACCATATTTCTTGTAAATAAATAAATAAATTAATTAATTAATTAAAAGAGGTACAGCAGTAATTCTGAGTTTAAAAAATTTTAAATTATTTTTCTTTGTTTATTATTGTTCTTTTTTCTTTTTCTCGCATTACATTTAATAGTTTTATTATTGTCGATCAAACTAAAAACAATGAAATTTTAAGGACTAAATGTTTAGATCAAAGCATCAATATTGATATGAGTTTCTGATCATTGCAGCATTAAATATGATCTCAAACGGACCAGAAATTGCAGTTCTTAAGCTATCAATGCATTTATAATGTAAAAGATACAAGCAATGTAATTCAAAACGGACACACGGATCTAAGCATCATGTTTGGTAAACTTTAATGACATAACAACTTAAGTTGTGTTTGCATGGCTGTGTTTCAGTTTAAAGGGTGGGATATGGCGTGAATTTACTGGGTACAGAGGAATAACATCTGTGTCCTTAGGAATGGCAACGCATGGGGGGGTATCATGGGCGAAACAGTATACTCTGTTATGTCTATAGGCGACGGTTACCACTCTCCATCAGGTGGGCCGTCAGCTTGTTTGTCATTCTAAGTTGTATAAAAAAAATTAAAAAAAAAAGACATTTGGGGTAGAAAAAGCCATAGAATTTTTTATCCATAACCCAGTCATAAGGACAATGTAGCCGGTAAATACTAGTAATAATGTCACATTCTATTTAACAAAATTGAGAATAACAATTTTATTGCTTTAATTACCCTCTCTGCGATTCCGATTTTTTTATAAAGATCTCCATAAATGTATAATATTTATAAAGATAATAAATAAAAATTATGTATTTTTAATGTCTATATAAAATACTATAATAAATAATTAAAGATTGTATTCCACAAAAAAATTACTTCAATTATGGCGAAACCGCTTATTTAGATTTCGAATTTTAATTAACTTTGATAAAAAATCTCTGAAACCAATGTATATCTATATCCTTTAAGATAAAAAATAATTTACTAAATCAGTTTAAAACTGACGGTGTTATGAGGTAATAAACATAAAAAAAAATACAACCGAATTGAGAACTTCCTTCTTTTTAAAGTCTATAATAAAAACATATAAAACGTCAAAAGAGAACAATTTATATTGTATTTTTTTATTCGAAAACAAAAACAATGTTTTTGTATCTCTAACAATCTGCCTGCGACAGACTGAGGAACGATTCACTAGATCATTATCACAATGCTTCCGAACGATCGTCTGTAGGCTGCCAACACGTGCTTGATATGTCGCGCAATCAACTCACTCGATCAGTCGACTCGAGCAGATTGATCGATTCGCAAATTAGACGCCCGTCGCTGCATCGATATGTTAATGTCAGTTTAAATGTCCGTCGATAAGAATTCCAATTTGACAATTAATACAGTGTGTATTAATATAATTATTATTAAATATATATTTCGTTTGTTTTATACTTCTATTATTTTATCCTTACTATATCATTATTAATGTGAAAGAGATATTGCCATTGGTCATTCATTTTTTATAATGCATGAAAATGAAATACTTATATCGCCTGCAGTATCGGTGTACACTGGCAGGGCATCAGTGAGGGATGATAGGTGAAGATGAAGCAGGTCAGTTTGTGATGGGCCACATCGTGATGAATTAATAAAAAATTAACCACGTTGGTTTCCAAGGCGTGTGGAGGTCAACCTGTTAGGAAGGTATTGATAGAGCTAGTAATGGATCTGTTAGATCTCATTACTAACAATCCCTGTCCCCCCCCCCCACCCCACCCGGGCATTAAATTCGGTATACACGTACCATTAGGGATGGAGAAAGATATTTGCTACTTTTTATCCCGGTCAGTGAACATATCCCGGTCATGCGTAGTCGTGAATAGAAACTGCGAATAAAATGACGGCTCTTGTATATTAAAACAATTTTTGATATAATTTAATCGTAACAGATTGGTTGGAATGTAGTTTCTATATAGTTGCTTCTTATTATGTTGTCTTTAAGTCCAAGAATAGAATAGAATACTTTATTTGCTTTAAATAGATGATACAATGTTCTCATTTAATAAGTAAACAGTTCCATATTCAGCTAATATTAAGCATGCAAATTAAATGTAGTTCTTTTTTTTTTAATACTATTTATCTTATAATAAATAAATAAATTTATAATAAATTCGTACATATTATATTAATAAAGTGTCATATTAATTATTAAATTATTTATAATTGAAAATAATTACATTATCAAAACTACATTAACAACGATAATCACAACCTGTGATCTCATCAGAAACCAACATATATAAAAATTCAATATGTTTGTTCGATTTAACTTACTCAAAGTCTATCTATTAAACATAATCGATTACTGTAATCGATTAAAGTTCTCTTTAAATCGTAACGGAAAAGTAAACGAGTAAGTATCGTTCCTATAAAGTATCTGGATAAAACTCTCAAGTGCAGAGGTATTCTTAAAAGCGTCCGATGCGCCTTATCTGCTACCGGTATTACGATATGATATTGTTGGCACAACGATGTTTGCCAAGCAGACTTGTAGTTGGAGACGTAATTTAATATCAACGGATGGGATTGATAGTGAAGGGCTCACAGGTACGGAACCTTTATGTTTAGTGTACACAACGTCTGTATTTGTATTAGCTAGATTCATTTACGTAGTAGGTATTTACCGGTTTGGTTACTGTTTAACAATTCCTGCATAAATTCTGTATGTATTTTATTAGAATTTCAATATTCGTATATTTATTTCTACTTATTCGTATATTTATTTATTTTTACTTATTTGTTCTTAAGAAATGATACAGCACAAAACACAGACTTTATGCTATATCTATTTATTTAAAATATTGTAGTAATTAACCATTATCTTATTCTTTCCCATAATTCTACTAAGTTGAGTCTCAGAGTGCACTAGTTGTAATGTGCTTGAGATCTTGTCAAACTAGACCTTCTATTAAAGTCTTAAGGTTTAATTTTATTATGTACTTGTACACAATATAAATCGCAAACATTGCATGATTGTGTAAAAAGAAATTAGGTAAAAAATATCAAACGTATGGCATACAATTTGTAATTTTGTAATAACCGTGATAATTTTGGATGTTTAAACCGACTTCAAGAAAAGGAGATTTTCAATGTTATGATTAGTATCAATGTCAGATGATTTATACTTCATAACTGCATTCGTTTTAAACCAATTTGGAAAATTCTTTTCTCTGAAAGGATATGCTTACAGTTTAGAGTCATAGAAATTTTATCACAACCGGTTCAGTAATATAATTTTTAAATTATATTTATATATATATATACACACTTTCGTTCAAAACAAAATTCTGAATTTTAAAGAACCCCTGCAAAGATTTAGTTTACTCGCGTACGCTCCGTTTACTTCAAACCTTATATTGGTAAACCGTAACGGTCGCCCAAGTTAGATAGCCATGGCTGGAGGCTTTAACTTGCAAACTACGAATAGAACTCGGGTCTGAGCCGAGTAGTTTCGACGATGGATATAGATAGCGGAAAACTTAAAACCGTAAACTGCATTGTCTCATGCTTTTCCAAATGCGATACATATAGGTACATATATACGCGACATGTAGTAAATAATTGATAACTAATAGGGGGGAAAGGGATATTATTAATGGCGATTTTTTACTGGGATGAAAATAGCACGGTTATGGCGCTATCGGTATACGCTAGCCGGACACCAGTGAATGATGATAAATGAGGATGAAGGCAGGTCAGCCAGCCCTTCGTATTTAATTATCTTTGAATTAGTTCCCATGGTTTCCAAAAGGGTCCGTGAGAAGGTCGACCTGGAGTATATTGTTAGTAAATTCCATTACTAACAATCCCCTCCCATCCCAATAATGGGAATTATCAATCCGACTTTCACACGGTTTTCCCTGAAAACCTGAAAACAAATGCTAGGCTAATTGATCTGCTTTCATGCATACTTATCATCCTTCACTGGTACCCCGCCATCGTATACCGATAGTGCAGGCGAAGTTACCATTCTACTATCATCCCATAAAAAAATAGAAACCAATAATGCTAGGAAAAAAGATTGTTAGTAACGATGAGTTCGTTGTCCCATTGCTAACAATAATCCTCTCAGCTCGACCTCCACGCAGTGGAGACAATTTCGGTTAATTCTTGATGAATTCGTCACGATGGACCAACTGACCTGTTTTCGACCCCATCTGTCATACTTCACTGATGCCCCACCCAGCGTATACTGATAGCGTAGGTGGAGTTATCATTCCATTACCATCCATTAAAAAAAGAGGGTCCCCATTCCGTTTTTATACATTTAAAAACATAAACGCTGCTGTACCTCAAATAATCGTACGAAACAAAAATATACGAATCGTTCTAATTATCATGTCTTTGAAGAATAACCTAATACACGGTGTAAAATAAACATGTTTTTTTTTAGAAAACTCCAGTAGGCAGACACTGAAATACTGTTAAATGAAACTACATCAACTTTTCACGCTCGACTCGAATCCGCGTGGGGGAATTGCGTATTGTTGATAAATATTTGAAATGGACATAAAAGTCTGCTTCGGTGGACTGTCCACTGTGATACTGTATGCTATTCAATCAGATCGGACTTTCCATCCCTTTTAAGAAAATCGAGATTTCATTTCTTTAGAATCTATCAGTTTCGGCAACTCTTGTTGATATTATAAAGAATTTAATAGGAATTAACTTCCTTCACGTGGGCCCACCTAAAATTCAAGGGAAACCGATGCTTTTTACATGTAGATAGACCTAACAGAATATATTGACAGCTAATTATAACAATTTATTTATTTATATTGGTAATTTTAGAAATACAAAGTGCTAAAGAACATAAAAAGTAAAGTGTCTTTTTTAATAAGAAAGAGTAATCCAAAGTAAATTAGTTTATTAGTAACCGTTAATGACAATTCTCTTTTCCCTTTCTCTCATAAGATCTCGTAGATACAAGAAAAGTTGAAATAAAATTACTATAACAGACTAGTGGCTGCCATTTATAATTATAGGTTAATATACTCTTCAATCTCGGCATAGAATGAACCACCCCTTCCTAGAATGGACCACCCCTTCCTAGAATGGACCACCCCTTCCTTTCCCATGGGTGTTGTAAGAGGCGACTAAGGGAGCATATAGTAGAGGAATAGGTAGCAGTATCCCTCTTAGAACATCTGTAAAAGCCTAACTGCGGTTGCCAACCCGTGAAAAAAAATATATTTCACGAATTTTAGCCTTTACTTAATATATTATTCTTATATTTTGTCTTTTAATAGACAAATGTTCAGGTAATGTAATGTACATTATGCATAGCGTAGATAACAAGTTACGCAAACGTCGAACATCCTTCTAGGTACAATTATCATGACAAAGTTATTTATTATGTAGGCTGTCAACTGGATATATTAGCGTAATGTGGTTGAATACCATACCTATTCTATGTAAGATATACATGATGTTATTCTTAAGGTTTTCTTTCAAATTGTGAACCAGATATTTCTAGTTTTTTCTAGTTTAGTTAGTTTTTTACTAAAACAAAAACATATAAGATTCTGTTTTTTTTTATAACATAGAGGGCAAACAAGCATGTGGCTCACCTGATGGTAAGTGATAACTGCCGCCCACAGGCGTCAGCAATATCACAGGCACTGATCCTTTTTTTTTTAAATAGAACTCGTCTATTAATTACAACAATTGTACTGTCAACTTTCAAATATAATTGTATTTCAATTCTAATTGACTGATCAAATTGACAGTAGACAAGATTATAAGAAAATAGTTGTACAGCACGCGACAAATAAATAAGACACGACATAGTGAAATGTAATCGATTGGAAACGGCAAACGACATCTGAAATATCAACCCTATTTTTCTAGGTACGTTAGTAGAGTTCTTTATGCATTTAGTTTCTAGGGTTGCGACCTAAAGCAAAGATAGTGATGTGAAAGTAGGGGATCGCAATGTTCGGTGTATAGAGACGGGGAAAGTTTGGAAATGTTTTATTGTAGAATACATTTTTGTCAAAATCTTGCTAAATATCTTTTAGACTGAAATATTTTTTCATTTTTTAAAATAACTGATATTAAAAAATAGATATATTTTTTTAATGAATTGCAACAATGACAACCCTAAGAGGTTAAATATTTATTTTATGACATTCTATCAAATTATCGTAGATACCAATTTGCTAACTGCGATCTCTATTACCAATGCACGTACGTTCCTCGGTTCCTTTCAATAAAGCTGACCCACTTTATGTAGGTTCGAGACAATCGATTCTCCGCTAGTTGCATCGATGCACGCGATTGTACGATCGATTGCCGATACCGATAGGTTCACCTTTGTTGTTCCGATTCTATCAGATGCAATCGACTTGGATAATGGAATTGCTACTATAGAATTGCTTGGATTTGATAAATTGGTAGTATTTTTTTTTTTCTTTTATTTATATGTAATTTAAAATGTCTTGTGTGACTTTGAACTTTTTAATTGGTGTTATGACGTCATCAAAATAATCTATATTCAAAATTTCAAGTTTCTGAACCGAGCAAATTAGCATGTTCTCAATCCACTATCATCATCATCATATCAGCTTTTAATTGACCACTTCTGAACATAAGCCTCCCCCTAGAGGGATTTTACTAGCAATTGCCACTCTTGGCAAGCGGATTGACAACCGCAGTTAGGCTTTAAAGATGTTTTAAGAAGGACGCTGCCGTCCGTCTCTCGCCCTCCCGTAGTCGTCTATTACGACACCTACGGGAAAGGAAGGGGTGGCCTATTCTATGCCGGGACCACACGGGATGGATTCTCACTTGCTGTACTCATATTTTTTGTGTAATAATCATAAATAACTATCAGCTGGTTTGTCATTCTAAGTTGAATAAAAAAAAATTTATGCTTCTTTTAGCAATCGATATATCATAGTTTACTTTTGTATTGACTTTTAATTTTTTTTTCTTTTTTTTATTATTTAGTTATTTTATAGCGAGCACTCAGTTGCATTACGTGTAGTATATAGATTCTTTCACATCGTTATTACACTTTGACGGTGCTATATTGTTCGCTGATGCCAAGTCGCCGGAGAGTATAAACTTTAACTCAAGTGTCGCCTTTACACGATGGTGACGTATAGCGGTACAGTTCACAACAAAAGTACTTACCTCGACTACCTACACACTTGAAACTTCTGGCACATTTTAAAGTGTAACAGGAGATGTTGTGGTGAATGTATTTACTAAGGAGATAATTTTTTTCAATATATTATTAACGCAGTACTAAAAAAGCCATATTTTCTATACATAAATAGATAGGTGGATACTCTTTATTGTTTCCTCCAAAAGATTACAATAGTAAACTTATTATAGATACAAATAATTACAAGAAATAATCACAGTGAGAAAACAATGGGCAATCTCATCGCTAAAAGCAATCTCTACCAGGCAACCTTTGGATAGAGAGGTGTAATTATAAACAGTTTGATCGGAGGCACGATGAAAATTGTATCATTTCTAAATAAAGTAGAAGTCGATTAAAAACAGGACTTTAAAAAACATCGCCCAAACCGTGACTACGGTTGCCAACCCGCTTGCCAAACGTGGCAAAATAATAACTAGTTACTGCTGATAAAGTAACGATGATGTTGATGATATACAATTTCACACATTGATAAGGTCACAATCTTGTTGAATCCAAAACACGAAAGTCGCAGAAATAATTCAAATCACAAGCCAAGCTAAAACAAGTGCAGCTTGCAAACAATGCGGTCTGCAAAAGCTAGAAAAACCACTGCAGCAGACTACGGGTTTCTTTGTTAAATAAACAAAAAAATACCAAGACCTATTGTTTGTGATGTTTTAACGCTGTTTAGTTTTTTTTATCACTTCATTAATAGTGTAAATAGGGTCTCTTATATGGTTTTTGTATTGATTTCATAATTATTATGAAAAAACAAATTAATTATATGAAAGTTGCCCGTTCTGTTACTTTTTACATATATAATATGTTAATTAATCATTCAGTCGATTTCATTGATGTTTGGTGTAAATAAATAAAACTGTATAAAATTTAAGATTATGTTCCACAGAAAATCAATTGTAGCAAAAACAGTTATTTTAATTTTAAAATTAAACTTCTATAAATGGCAAACTTCTATAAGAGGCAAAATGCTGGGCCACCTTATACGACATGACGATTTTTTTAAGAGCATAATAGAAGGAAAAATAGTGGGCAAAAGAGGAAGAGGAAGACCAAAGAATAACTACATGGGACAGATAAAGGAAACACTAGGTGTCATGTCGTATAGAGAGATCAAGGATATGGCCTGGGATAGAGCTGGCTGGAAGAAGATGCATGAATTAGTTGCACCGACAAGAGGAAAATTAAAAAAGGAAAATTAAATGAAAAAAATACTATATAATTTTGATAGTATTTCTATGACGCTACTCTGAAAGTAAATCCTTTCAGATAAATAAATATTTTTTAAAACGGTTTATAAATAACGACTTAAAAAATAATAAACATGAAAAAATATAACCTAATCGAAAACCAACTCCTCTTTTGAAATCAGTTGAAAACGAAGTTATATTATCATTACATAATAACCCACCAAGATCCTACTGCTGGACATGGGGGGAAGAACTTTTTCATTATAATACAAAATCCCAATCAATATAAATTCTAATGTTTTTATTATGTACATATTAGCCTTTGCCAGCAAATTGATGAATCGATATTTTAAAACTCAACATAGGTAATATAGTTATTTTCATGGCCACAATGATATAAGCTCGTTGGTACGCGTCTCAATGATAAGAGAATACAACACTAGTCCATATTTTTAGTTAGGGCTCTTTCACACAACGCGAAACGCCGCGACTGGGTGGAAAACAGCAATATATGTATACTTACCATATAAAAACATTTTAATAACCTACTTCTTTTATAAACATATACATACATACATACATACATACATATCTGTCACGCCTGTCTCCCATAACAAAGTAAACATATACATATTAATGAATAATAATAATATACTTCTTAAACAATTAAATTTTAATAATTGCGAAAAGAATCTTTGAACGCCTATCTAATGGTAAATATTGCTAAACAACTATAATAAATTTTAAGATCTGCAGGCAATCTATTTAGTAAATAAAATTCATTCATTCATTCAGTCATTCATGCGTTCATTCAACATATTGGATACAACGAAAATATTTTAATTTGTAACGAGATATCGCTTCGAAATTCATTTTGCTTTACAATAAGCAGTTTTTTGCTCCAGAGATGTAGGTTACAAAAAAGAAATATATAAAAATCGATACCGAATCAACAACATAACCTCGTAACATATCTATGAAAAAAAATCAAACTATATTAGAAATTCCTTCTTATAGAAGTTAGAAGAAGAAGGTTGTGATACATTACGCTGCGTGTTGTGCGGATCGCCGCGACGCTACTACCGCTGCGGTATTATGTGAAAGAGCCTTAACACATTTTCGCCATCACGACTGCTTCCCGATTCTAATTTGCAGAACAAACAATCGTTTAGAGACGGCAAATTGGCGCTCTAAATATGCGTACACAGTAGCAATGGCTTATGTGTGCAAATGGTTAACACAATGGTGCCCGGTACGGTACTTGGGTGTGTAGTGCGCCTACTTATTTTATTGAGTACTCTTGTACACAAAAGTGATCTTACCTATGTAATGTTATGTTTTCTGGTTAGAATTTAAGTGTACAGAGTAAAAATGAAATCTCTCAGCATCCATTTAAGAAACTCAACATTTTCCACACAAAGTACGAGCAGAAAAACTACACAAAATTTTGAGAGCAATAAACACCACATAAAATGTGCCAATAAATTCAATTTCACACCATTCACACTATATGTACGTGCTTCGCACTCGATGCTTCGATTTTTTCCATTTTTTTTTTATTTAATTTTGTAAATTGTAATTTTGGATAATAATTTGTTTACATTATATACTTTCTCTCTTTATGTAATCCTTGTAACTATAAATAATTCTATTAATATGATAAATGCAAAAGTTTGTAACTATCGATAGATGAATGTTTGTTATCTACTCTTTCACATCAAAACCACTGAAGAGATTTTAATGAAATTTGGTACACGAATATGTTATATCCTAATTTAACACACAGGGTACTTTAACTACTGATTAATTCATACGGAACTGCGGGATATAGCTATAGTTATATAACAATAAAATTAATCCTCTACCCAAATGTTGTCTGTAAGAAATTGCTTAGCGATAAGACCGCCTTTTATGCGACTTCTCATTATAATTGACTGTATTTATAATTTTATAAATAGTTAAATAAAGTGTAAAATAAATAAATAAATAATCCAATTGATTTTTGTGCATCAGTGTACGTATTAAGTAACGCCATAATAAGGCGATGCGTGCACCAACACTTGACAAGGTTGCGCTAATCACAGCGGAAGGTTGCACAGGCGTATTGTATGTCCCCACTACTCGATGTACAATGGACGATTGAATGCTTCACTCAAGTGACGACTCGTGAAATATTATCTATTCAATCATTCTTTACTCATCTACATTGTTATACGCCGATTAATTATCAATATAACCACAACTAACGTATACAAAGCAATATAAATATTTATACCTATATCAATATATTAATACGATACTAATTTAGGACAATATTATACTGTCATATATATGACCATGCCGTGTGCGCCCCGGCATAGAATGGACCGCTCCTACCTTTTCCATGAGTGTCGTAAGAGGGCGAGGAATAGGCAGAACGTCTCTCTTAAAATATCTTTAAAAGCCTAACTGCGGTTGCCAACCCGCCTGCCAAACGTGGCAACTATTGCCAAAACTCTTTTTCGTTCTTTCCTTTTTTTTTTCACAAAAATAGGCTATTTTACACAATCGTTTACTGTGTTAGTTCCATATTGACTAACACGGGAATAAATCTTACAGCAAAAATTATGGAAATTGGTTCAGAATTATGCAATGTAACTACGTATATAATATTTACAAATAATTTAAGATTGTATTTCACAAAAAAAAAAAACAAGTTTATTTATTTATAGGATTACCAACATAAGATACGGCTAAACATTTCAATACAATACACTAGTAGATTAGATCTAACTGTTCTTATACATTTATAGGCGACCACAGCACGCCTTGTGTTTGATAAACATTAAAATAGAATTAAATTATTAAATATCATTAAATGAGTAAAGATATTAACAATATGAATAGTAACATAATAAAATTCAATTGTTAATCATTTATTTTGCTTTTAAAATTAACTTACTAAACCGATTTTAATAAAATTTCTAAAGAACCAAGCTGTAAGCTTATCATTTCAAATAAAAAAAAAATTCCAAATCTATTTACAACTGACGGAGTTATGAAGTAACAAACATAAAAAACGCAACTGAATTAAAAACCTTTTTTTTTATAAAGTCAGTTGTAAATACAGTAAATACAGATGAACTGAGAAAATGCTACTTTTTAAAAATTGCTTCAAAATTGTAGAATTTTTGTAGAAAAATAGTTGTTTGTTCCATTGTTATTGGGAAAGACCCATGCTTAAAAGTATGTTGTTAATAGGTGTGCTGTTATGTTGATTATGTTTGACTCATTTATGTGCAACTAAAGCAATATCTATTTGTTTGACTTAATATTGTTCTAGTAATAAGGTGACGCCTTTACCCACTTTTGACAAGGTTACGCTAATCAATAGAAGGCTGCATAAAGCTAATTGAAATTTCACACTATGTGTTACAGAGTCACAATATATGTACAGTGTAATTCGTAAATTAAATAAATAAAAAAAAAAACTGTTTAAATTCAAAGATATTAAACTAACGAAAGTAAGAAATTTGTCACCTCAAAAATAACGGCAGAAATAACCACTATATAAAAAATCGATATAAAACATATTGCTTCAGTCATATAACTCTAAATATTACGTAGTATATGCTTAAAATATATTATGTAGGTATAATTTACTTCTCACCAGAGGGAGATTTTGTACAAAAGTCGATTGCTTGGGTACCTCTGTCCCATTCGTGTTTCTACCGTGAAGCAGTTGTGTTTGCATGGCTGTGTTTCGGTTTGAAAGGTCCCACCTTGGGCGAAACAGTATACTCTGTTATGTTCATGGTACTGCTCATGTCTATAGGCGACGGTTACCACTTTCCATCAGGTGGACCGTCAGCTTGTTTGCCATTCTAAGTCGTATAAAAAAAAAACTTATATGTATATATGTAGACACCTAGGTACATACATTTATATATAAGTAAACTGTGAAATTAATTGAATACTCAGTGTTTATTAATAATAATACCTTAAAATTTTTACAACAGATTTAAAATGCAAGTTTGTTTAAACTTATTCACAGATAAAATATACCTTTTTTTCAATAATTGATAATCACTTAAATATTTTTTACCCAAGATCCTTTTATCTAGATAAAGTCTCAGAATAGGGAGAATTACGCCGTAATTATTTTACATTATCTGATGAATATAAAGAATCGACTTTATGACGAAATCCCTACTCAAAGACGGCCAAGGTTTTATTATCGACGTAAAATCAAACGGCATTAAAATAATTCGCATAAATGAGCACACTTCGCTGTAATAAGATATTTGCGATATAAGTGAAACTAGCGAAACATCGTAATTAAACGAATGGCATATCAATATTCCCGCAATAATTAATATACATTGCTTTCTATTTGAAAATGGTGATATAGAACTTTGTTTAGCAACGCTCAATGGATATGAAATCGTATAGAAACTGAATAAAAAGATGCGACCTTGTCCGTTTCCAATGAATCGTTCGCAGTTGTGGACTTCCACGCAGCGCAATACCGTCAAGGATAGTAAACGAACAATACAATTTTTAATAGTACTTATGTCATATTTACTCGAGTTATTGCTGGTTTGCACTTGGTCGTGCATAATAAATAGCTGACTTTATTACAATATATCTAATAAACATAGCGATATAATTGTATGTATGTCACGAAGATTCAATTTACAATCAACTCTAGGTACATTTAGAATTAGTTTTAAAGTAATTTAAAACATTGCTTGTTTTTAATTACCACAACAACAAACTTGCCCTAATTTTTATTAAACACACATATATTTTTAATTGGTTGAATTTATCTAACTTATGTACTACAGTACATAAGTTACTACATACGTACATACTGTTACAACAGTACCTAGGTACATCGAACGAGCCAAGAAGTTTAATAATGATAATGATGAATTAGGACAATTATTAAGTAATAAAGTGGTACAATCTAGAATTTTCGACTTATTTGAAGGTACCATCACTATCTGTGAGAAATCGGACTATACCTATGTATATTTTTTTGATGGGTGAAATTGGTATGGTAACGCCGCCTACGCTAACGGGATACGCTGGCGGGGCACCAGTGAAGGGTGATAGATAAGAATGAAAACAGGCCAGTTAGCCCATCATGATGAATTCATCAGGTTTTAACCATGATAGTTTCCAGGGAGAACAGCGAGGAGGACGACCTGGTTGGGTATATTGCTAGCAATGGGATTCTCAGTCTCCATTACTAACAATCCCTTTCCCCCAACCTGTGTATTTAGGTTTCTCTACTCTCTATGCTATTACTCTATGTAATTAACTCCGATTTCATGGTAACGCTTACAGGTCCTCTTGATTCTATACTGATTGTGGTATATTCTTAAGTTCTCAGAACTACACCAAGTCACAGATAGCGCAGTATTTCAATGAAGTTGAGAGCTTTACATCACAACTAATTAGACACTATAATAGTATTAGAAATGATAATATTATTATATGTGTACCTAATTAGTATCTAATATCGGCGAATACTCGATATGCGTGTACTTGAATGCTGAATTGCTGGATCAAATTACGCGTGAAAATACTGGGTGTAATATATACTGAGTATGAATTATACCTGCATAGTGTGTAGTCTGGTACAGTCAGCAACGAATGTCAATAAACAGAATTTAAATCGCGATTAAACAATAACTTTAAAAAATATTGCTGAATATATTAGCATTTCATACCTCCTAATCTTTAATAAAAAATACAATCAGAAAGAGATTGTTAACAATGGAGTTTAACAGCTCCATTGCTAGCAATATGCCTTATTAGGTCGACCTCCACGTGGTCCTGGTGGAACTGGAAACCATCGTGAACAATTCTTGTTGAATTCGTCACGATGGTCTAACTGACCTGCTTCATCCTCACATATCATCTCTCACTGGTGCTCCGTCAGTGTATACCGGTAGCGCAGGCGGGGTCACCATTTCATTATCCCCCATAAAAAAAAATACGTGTGATTATTGCAGTACCATCACAACTTACATAACGTGATTTTTTTTTAATTACAAAGCTGATGGAAATAAGAAACTTGTTTCAAATACGAAGTAAATACTATGATAAATGATAGAAGTTTGATTGTTCGAAGTTTATTACATAATTTTACGACGAACACAGCATTTTACTGCATTTACGGATCCGGTTTTGATATGACCATATCTCATAGTACTAACGAATGTAAAACTTCGCAACTAATAATAGGTTTCATGGTAGACTCCTTGTACAGGATTTTGCCTGTGACTTTGGAGTCTACTACCCACTAGGGCTTCTTAAACTATCACTCCTGTTAAACAATATTACAGGTGTTTCTTGTATGGACTGAGTGTCATAACAGGAGACTAAAAGAATTTAGTGCTTGAGGGAAGGACAGCAGCGTCCATCTTAGAATACCATCAATGCCAACCGGCCTGTCGGGGAAGAGAAGAGATTGTAAGTAGGGATTAGTAGCCCCATTGCTCGCAATATACCCTATCAGGTCGACCTCCTCGTAGTTCCACTGGAAACCATCGTGATTGATTTATTGTTAGATTCGTCACGGTGGGCTAACTGACCTGTCTTTTTATCCTCACCTATCATCCCTCACTGGCGCCACGGCAGCGTATACCGATAGCACACGCGGGATTACCATTCCATTATCATCCAATAAAAGAAAGCCGGCCTGTCAAGCATGAGAAGTAGCGGCAAAACTCCCAAAGACGTATAAGAAACACACGTAGTGCACTACGTGTGTTTCTTATTAGTACAATGTTTAATAATATATACACACATTAATCCTCAACAGGCAGCTCAAAAGGCATTTGTAGACTGTTGCCGTTTTATTTATTTATTTTTTATACCACGAAGGTAATAAACAAGCATACAGCCTGTCTGATGATAAACGATCACAAAAGTCTATGGACGCCTGTAACACTAGGCGGTGACACTTGCGCGTAGCCAACCCTGAAGAAACCTTAATAGACCCTTTATAGAATCTCATAGTGTGGTCTCTAGGAAAAACCTCGGCAGGGAACTCATTCTAAAGCCTGAGTGTTCGTGGAAGGAAACGCCTTTGAAACCGCTCTATGCGCGACCATTTAGGTTCTAGCGTGTGAAAATGAACTTCTTGTTGATGGCAAACGGTGCGATGATAAAAGATGACTATGGTAAGGCATCATTTTAAATAATTCCTCAGAACACAATCAGTTATACAAGCGGTAGAACACGCAAAGGGAGTTGTGGCCAACTTAACACTCGACATGACCAAATTTATGAATCATTCAAATAAATGTTTTTTTTTTTTCCGTTGATCGAATGTAATATTTTTTAATAAAATAAGCAAAATTTATCCCCTTACCTAAGTATACATATACACACTGGCCGTAAATACAAAAATAAATTTATTATTTTTGGTGTCTTAAAAATATTCGATCATGTTTCGGAATATTTAATACGGAATTCATAAAAAGTGTATCAAAAGAATTGCAAATGAGTAAGAAAGTTGAGGTACATTTTATCAACGTATAAATTAAGTGCATCATTATGGTAATATTGGTTTTTAAATTTATTTCGGTATAAAAAGTAAAGAAAATAACCGCTTCAATAACAATTATTTAACATTATAAGTTTATTATGCATTTTCATTGGAAAACAAACAAACAAACTAATGGCTCATCTGATTGAAAATGGTAACCGTTCCCCATAGACATGAATAGATAAACATCATCATCAACAACATCAGATCAAACACACAACTTTTGTACTAAGTTTTCCTTTGGTAAAACAGTTAACGGATTGGTAAAAACTAAATAAAAATAAATAGGTGCTTGTGAGATAAAAAAAGCCATGTTCAATGTATAAAAGCATGCAGATTTATCTCATAAGTGTCAAACCGATTTATTCCTAGGATTTTCCTGGAGCGGTGTCACCGTGTCCCGTTGTAATGCACGCCGGGGCAATAATTCACTATTTCCTACACCCCGTGACCCCTTCACCCCGCCAGCGCCCCCTGGCAGCTTAATATCGGCAATAACGCAACTTTTTCGACCCCTCTGTAATTTTCCAGTCCTGAATTATAACTCAATGAATCATGGGGCCACCCAGTATCGGTTTTCGGCATTTCGGCGTGCAAAACGCGAAATGGTTTATTTTATATGCGCACTTTAGCAACTTTCGCGACGTCGTTTGTGTGATAGATTTCCGTATTTTCCTATAATAATGAGACATTTTACCACAATATAGTGTTATATATTACACAGGTTCTATGTTATTATCACACCAAATGTTATTAAAAACTGTCAAATAGTTTTAGTGTGAAGCGTGCATGTCATGAACAACAGAATTTTGCATTGACAACCAAATATGTAATATTTAGCGAGTTATTATGTTTGACCTTGGTCACTATTTTAGGATTGTTTCCACGTAAATGGTAGACAATATGTACAACATCATCATCATCATATCCAAGTTTTGATAACCAATTAAACATCTTAATGCCTTAGTTACAGGAACTATATATTACACGGTTATTTTTTCATTGATTACATAGTTTTAAGGCCCCACTTCTGTCCTACTTCCTTACGTGAGTTTAATTCGTGAAAAGTTAATAATGACATTTAATATGTCAAAGTATTTCGTATCATTTGCTTATTTCAATAAATTATAAGGATAAAAATATAAAGAAAAGAGGCGAGATTTGTACTATCTTCTCTCCCACGTGAGTTTTTTCAGGTTTTCTCTAAACAAACTATTTTGTAATACAGACAAATAAAGTATTGTGAATGTATATGTCGAAATGCCTATCTTAAATTGTATATATATATTTTTTTTTATTGGATGAAAATGGTATAGTAACTCCGCCTGCGCTAACGGGATACGCTAGGAGGAGGTCGACCTGGTTAGGAATATTGCTAGCAATGGGATTCTTAGTCTCCATTACTAACAATCCCTTTCCCCCCAATTGTATATATTTATATACATTATATTGTACACATGTATACAAGAATTAAAAATAAATATTTTATTATCTTTGTATTTTGCGTAAAAACGAAAGGTTAAACTTTTAAATTATTTAACGCATGCTTTAGAGATTCACTTAGTATGCCATAGACATGAAATGCAAATGTATGTACAGCTTTTCCCGAGCACTGTTCATACTTGTTATTCAACAAGCATCTTTGAACAAGATTTTGAATCATGAAACAATACCTACATACGTATTTCGAAATATTTAAAAAGTTGTATTGCATTTTTATTTACATAAAAATTCGAATAAAACTGTTGTTAATAATATAAAAATGTGTAATGAGGATATAACTTAAACGTGAGGAAGATTCATATTTTTTTTTTTTTTTATGAATGATAATGAAATGGTAACCCCGCCTGCGCTAATGGTATACGCTGGCGGGGCACCAGTGCGGGATGATAGATGAGGATGAAAAGACAGGCCAGTTAGCCCATCGTGTTGAATACACTTGGAATTCAGCATGATGGTTTCCAGGGGGGACCACGGGGAGGCCGACCTGTAAGGGTATATTGTTAGCAATGGGACTGATAATCCGCATTACTAACAATCCCTTTCCCCCCGGAAGATTCATATTAAAAACTATATTTAAAATTATACTTTATGTGTAAAAGTTGAGGGTCGAATATTGAGAGTTTAGTTTATGTAGAACAATTATCACCCTTTAGATAAGTTTCGAGTTCACGAGTCCACACCTTCTCATTGCTCGTTCTAAATCCAGCGGCAGACGCTAACGTGCTTAGAATATACTCGACAAATACATACGGACATTATTAACGGCTCATTTGTCTTACTGCTGCCGGTATATCGAACGAGCGAAAGTACGCACTCGTTATACATAGAGCGCTACGTTCTAACACTTTTCCGATAAAGATATATTGAGACAGCGTTGGATACAATTATTTTGAGCTTTGCATACTTTAGTTTGATAGTGCCACATGCGTTTATCGGTAATGACACGTATGATTAAGTGTTTAATACGCGATACTAAAACTACGGTACTACAGTGGTGTTATGTGCAACAGTCGTTAAATATTGTTCTAAACTTTAAAACAATGTTCACTGTACAAACACAAGTTAGAACAGAGATGTTACGTGAAGAGAATATTCTAGAAATCAGAAACAGAAATTGCACATAATAGAAATATTTTTTATGGCATGTTTAGACTACAAAAGTCATCTACATTAGTATTACTGTCCCACTCAAATTTCTGGTATCAAGTACTTTTATTTGCATGGCACTGTTTCTCGTATGATATGGCAACGGTTTTATAGCTTAATTCTCAAGAATGGTAACGCATGAGGCTATTATAAACATCACAAGGTATTCTAATAATAATAATAATAGTAGTTTATTTGCTCAAATATTGAGTTAGAGAGGATACTTATTAGGTAATTACTTCTCCATATTTCTATCTCATTATCTATGATGTTTACACGTTTTGGGAAACTGTAAATGAAGCGATTAATTTAATTCAATTAATTTATATAATTAAATAAATAAATATATATATTACTGTTCAAGTCTGCTAACTTCCATCAAATGAACTATCCATCTTTTTCGCTCTTCTATATTGTATTAATAAAATATTAATACTTACATCATTTAGATTATAGTGGATAAGTCCCTCGGCCAAAAGTCTTCTTAGAGAAATCAATCTGCACTTAATATTTCTCGCAATCCCGTTCCATTCCCCTCCTATAGCGAAAGCAAGCTATGCCTACGTTATTCTATTATTCATGTATAAACACGTGTCAGGGAGCTATGAATGTCAATAGTGTCCAATGCAAATGACCTTTTCACAGATGCTCTGCCGCGCTTTTAGAATGCAGGCTTGTTTTGTTCTTAGAGCGAATAAAAATGACGTACGTTTCTTTGTATCAGCCGTTAACTGTTTACTACTAGGCCTCCCTTTTAGGCCTCCGTTATAGGCCTCCACCATAGACTGTCATAAGGAACGGTCTTGAGCCATCTGCATCCATTGACTCCCAGCAATGTATTTAAGATCGTCACTCCATCATGAGCCCACAGGTCATCCTATACTGCGTTTGTCCATACGAGATCGCAACTCAAGAACATTTTTTCCCCATTACCATGACTACCTATGTCCATATCCATATCTATGACCCTATAAGGACACCGTTTTTAGATTTCACCTTATCAAAATAATAATAAGATAAATTAAGACTGTGTATTACAAAAAAGAATCGATTTTGAAAAAAATTTCTATGAGATCAATCTGTAAGTATATCATAAAAAAAAATTAAATGAGTTGTTAACTGACGGAGTTGTGAGGTAACAAACATAGAAATACAACCGATTTGAGAACCTCCTTCCTTTTTTAAGTCGATTGATAAGCGGCTGTATTATACAGCGCCATCTCGTTCCAAATTCAAATAGTTTTCACTGTGTGTACTAGACAACTGATAGACATACTTACCTAAATACATTTTTTCTCACTACATACACATACACTATACATAGAAAACACCCTGACACAAAATACATACAAACATTCTCATGAATACAAATGTTTGTTTAATTCACTATTCGTGTTGTGACTTCTTGATGGAACTTGTCTATATTGATTATATATGATATTATTTAAAATGCTTACAATTAGTAGAACTAGCCTTTTCCCGCAACTTCTCATACGTAGATTTTGAAAGTAGGTTACCATTTCTAGATGACGTATCAAGATAAAACACACAGATTTTAAGTAAGACCTTAGGAACATAACTAAGAAAACTGCATACAATTTGGTGTAGTAGTTTTTGTCTTATAAAATAAATTGATCTATCTACGAAGGAACATAAGTAAATTAATGTATTTTATAAGGATTAATTATATAAGACATAATTATGTATTTGAGGAGTTTATACAATACATACGTAAAACACACGACACGTTAATGAAAAGCTCTGAGACCTCATCTTTCAAAATAATTAATAACGACGTCACAAATCCACGTAATATGACGCATTAAGTCATGGACGTCTGTGCTTACAGATGCGATCCGTCACGCTGCCTCATACTGTCAACGAAGGATATTGTACAAAGTTATATTTTAAAATTAAACCGTCCCTATTTTTGGCGGCATAAAGATCAGTTTACTGCAACTCTGTCACGAGTCTGTTTTGTTTTCATCGCTTTAAATCAGCGATATTTTCTATCGTAATGTATTTTTAACTTGATGCACATTCCACTATCAAACGAGATGTTGTTGTGAAAACAACTACCAGAAAATCCAAGATCAGGTTTCTTCGCTGAGTTTTCTTAGGAGAAAATAGTTTATATTTTCCTTTTATTTCGGTGGAAAAAAATTACAACTTACTTTTATTTTCTTGTAATGTATGTTCCTGAGCTAATGTAATCCATCTTTTGCCGGCCATTTTTGCAATATTTCCAACCATTCGACCACAACCTACCTTAACCTGCCTTTATTCATATTACATCACCTACAAATAACTTATATCAATAGAGAAACCAGTATAGTAAAATATTTGACAATAAACCAAACAAGCAAACATATAAAACCTCGTAATCTAGGGTTGCTATCTCTAAAATTTGCCAACCAGGACAAGACGCGTAAAAACTCCGGGTTTTAGAGCCCAAAATTCGCACATATCAATAGGTTTTTTTTAAACATAGTTAATGTAATAAAAAACAGTTGAAACTATCATAAATCACCTTTTTATTTGTTTTCAGACCTTAAAATTTAATTTAGTCGTCTTTTATCATCATTTTAAATGTACCTAACAAAACAGAATCTTATTACAGTTTGTTACAAATTAAATTACGCCCCGCCCGGACGCTCCCCGGATACCCTCTAAACTAGGACAAATCCGGGGAAACCCATGCGCCCGGGTTTCCTATGCAACGCTATCTTAATCTTTAAACTTTTCTATTTGACAACATGGCTCTTAGGGCGGAACGGGATAGTTAACAATGGAGTTTGACAGCCCCATTGCTAGCAATAAGCCTTATTAGGTCGACCTCCACGTGGTTCCCCCTGAAAATCATCGTGAACAATTCATCACGATGAAGGCCGGCAGCACACCTGCAATGCCGCTGGTGTTGTGGGTGATCATGGGCGGCGGTAGTCACTTACCATCAGGTGAGCCGCATGCTCGTTTGCCACCTGTGTTGTAAAAAAAAAAAATCACGATGAGCTAACTGACCTGCTTCATCCTCACCTATCATCCTTCACTGGTGCCCCGCCGGTGTATACCGATAGCGCGGGTGGGGTTACCATTCCATTATCATCCATTAAAAAAAAACATGCTCCTTAGAAATCGTCATTACCAGCTAATTCTTATATCTGTGATGCTAATGTTATAAATGTGAAAGTGAGTTGTTTGTTCGTAGCGCCTACGGCTTCTCTAATCGTCATGGAATTTGGCATACACATTGTATTTAGCATGGAGACAGATTTAAGCCAATTTTTATCCGGACCACGCAAAATAAATTGCGGGTAATGCTACTGAAAACAAATTAATAAGGAAATAAACGTAATATATACAAATAGATATAACTTTAACACGAAACCCAACAATGAAAGTACAGAGGAATAACACCTGAGTCCTCAGGAATGGCAACGCATGGGAGGTATCATGGGCGAAACAGTATACTCTGTTATGTCCATGGTACTGCTCATGTCTATAGGTGACGGTTACCACTTTCCATCAGGTGGGCCGTCAGCTTGTTTGCCATTCTAAGTTATATAAAAAAAAAAGTTAAATATATTTCATATTTTTTTTAATTTTAACGATATTTATTGGAGTTAATGAAATTACAAAAATGGATATGTAACACATTAGAACACAGGAATGATTCAATATATGAGAGGTATGTAGCATTTGCATCATGGCATATGATGTGATTGCCATGATAATTTGGTGCTCATGACAGTACATCCGACGGATACCTACCACATCTCATTAAGGGAGCCGTTAGCTAGCTTGCCCTTTCAAGTTACGTAACAAAATAATGTAATGTCAAATATAAAATATAAATAACTTTATTCTGCTTGAAAAGTATTCATATTTATTAAAATGAATATAACATCCAACCGTTTATTAAAATCAAATCGTATAGGTTTCACATTGCACCAAAGAACATATATACATGTACATTAGAGATGAGTAATATCCGATATCTATATATTAAGCGATTCTGGACATTGATGACTACCTATTACGATATCGCCCATATCAGTCGAATGTATATTTCTTACAAGCGAGTTCTTATTTTCGATATTAGATATTGGAAAATCGATATCTTCTTTTTTGTCTGTTATTAGGTCAATACACCTCTCTTCTAAACTTAAATTCACCATATTACATAATCACAGTACTAGAGAGCCACGTTTTCTTCTAGCTTGTCATCCCCATAAAACAGCAGCTTTTAATGGTAGCTTCCGATACCAAGCCACAAAATGTTGGAACAATATACCACCTCCCATAATACTGATCGCCACTAAGTTCAGTTTCAAAATTAATTTACAAAAATTCTTAATTGAGAGGCAAAAGTTAGACATTCCAGCAAGTTACCTCTATGTTCCATTTGTCTGCTAGATAAACTGTCATATCTGTCTATTTACTGTATGGATAATCTGGTAGTATTGTTTTATTGTTACACTATTCCCTTTGGCCGCAACAGAATATCAGTGCTTTGCTCTTTTGAGGGCGAAGCAATAAACTGAGTTGTGACCATTTTGTATTGTTATGGCACACGCACAAACGAAAAATTGTATTTAGCTTTATGTATTTTTTTTTAATCATTTATGTTATCTAGCTTTTTATGTATATCTAAATATGTTGTGCGAACGAATGAATGAATGAACGAATTTTATTGCAAAAAATGTAGTACAATTAGGTCATATGGTAGTTTTATAATGTTTTCACACATTTTGTCATTACTGACGTGTCAACAGTCATTACATAAGTTATGACAAAATATTTGTTTAATATGTAATAATATAATAAAATAACATGTCAAATTTTTTAACGTTAATATTAATTGCAATATAATTATACAGAAATGTGTACTGTAATGCAAATAAATTATCTATCTATATATATATATATATATTATAACTACATTATATAGATATATATTACGTACCTTTAATGTACGTACGAATTCTTAAGTACACACAAAAACTCTTTTTGTGGTGGTCCGGTGAGTACTACCTGTAAAAAAAACTCATTTCAATTTACAGTTTCCGTAACGCATTTACGACGAATTGCCGTTTAACACTATAGTTTCACGTTAGGTCGCAAATCACGGCGAAAAAGCGCGTTTTGATTTATCAAAAGCTATTAACGATATTAATGCGGTATTTAAAGCATTATTACAGTTATTACCCTTTATTAGAGTTCAGGTCTCGACAATTTTCATTTCTGATTAGCATTATGCAGGTATATAACTATTTGCATTTACTCGGAATTATTTATGAAACACAAAATTGTGTTCACGAAATGTTTTTTCCCCCTTATAATGTTTTACATTTAACCTGTTTTCACTAAACTTGTTTTGGATAATTTTTTTCCAGTTTAGCACAGATAACATAATAAATAGTCAAATAGTCTCACTTCTAGGCACAGATCTATCCTATAAAAGGACTTTGTATTTTAAATTTATTATTCTACAAGTGTATAATACTGTCTTCCTTATTCCCATAAAAAAATTTATAAAGCTTACTTTTTATTAGAGTTTACATATATGTGTTCTCATATCTTCTATATATACATGTTATTTGTAAGTAAATATTACATATGAAAACGCCGTGTAGGCCCCGGCATAGAATGGGCCACCCCTTACTTTCCTGTAGGTGTCGTAAGAGGCGACTAAGGGAACTTATGGTAGAGAGATGGGCAGCAACGTCCCTCTTAAAATATCTGTAGAAGCCTAACTGCGGTTGCCAACCCGCTTGCCAGGCGTGGCAACTACTGGCCAAATTCTCCTTATGAGGAACACTTATGTTCAGCAGTGGACAGTTAATGGCTGAAATAAAAAAATACATGTAAAACTGTTATAAACTAATTCATGTATACAAACTGTTTCCTGCAGCTTCGCCTGCACAAATTTGTATATCCCATTCTCAAACTCGAAACTCTAAATCCTTGCTTAAACTCTATGCAAACTGCAAATTTCATGTTCCTAAAATTTCGCCTGTGTATGGATCGGTCAATCACTTTTTCCTCTTATAAAATGAATAATGAAAACTCTTCAAAGAAAAATGTAATGATATAAAAGTTTTAACAAAAAGGAATATTCTAAATCGACCCCACCGAGAAAACCTAGTTTATACAATACCGCGTAAATACATACCACTGTTTCAAGGAAATCGTCAACTTTATTCTGTAAACACTGCCCAAGTCGATAAGAAATATTGCCAGAAGATTACCGCTCGATCTCAATGAATATTATTGCCAAGGTGGGCGTGTCTGCTGGCGCTACGACATTGATTGATACGCCATACATATGTGGACGAACTTATGATAATACTCTAGCATAGACTCGAGGCGCCACATTTTTTAGATTTTTTTTATTTGTAAAAAAATTTAGTGATTTCCCTGAATACGCTATTGGTTTACACTAGTGAAAAATAATAGGTGAAGATAAAGCAAGGGTAGTTGGCACATCGTGACGAATTCACTAGGAATCAACAACGATAATAGACTACAGGAAGGTCGACATGAGATATATCAAATCTTATTAATAAGGTTTCTTTCTCTTAAAACATTACAGCAGTCATATCATATCAGCCTTTAACTATCCACTGCTGAACATAAGCCTCCCCCTTGGTGGTTTTGCCAGTAGTTACCACGCTTAGCAGGCGGATTGGCAACCGCAGTTAGACTTTAGAGATGTTTTAAGAAGAGACGCTGCTGCCCATCCCTCGCTGTCCCTTAATCGGCTCTTACGATACCCACTGCAAAGGTAGGGGTGGCCTATTCTATGTCAGGACCACATTGCCATTATAGCAATAGATTTCATTAAACGGAGGCTATATTTATCCCAGTCCATCAATGGGGATAAATCTTCACAATTAAATCATCAATAATTAATTTATAAGATGAGTACAAAATACCTTAGTAATGAAAAAAGAAAAAAAAACAAAAACACCAGGACACTGGCCTCGATGCCCTGGTAGAAAGCAATACAAATCAGCCAGCCTAAACTACGTACATACGAATAAGCTAACCTTATAACCAAAACCTATTAAGGTAAAATTGTCATAAAACAAACACAAGTGTTAAAACATATGTTGTTTTGCCAAACTTAATATAATATACATGAAAAATATTGTTACTTTATTAATAAATAGACGTCTAATAACTACTGTATACCTATATATTTTTTACGTAACGTAAATTTACAGATTTTTATGCAAAAGTATGATATACTAGTGATGAATTTTTTATACCTAATTTTAATGACTCCCTGTCCATTGTTGATATCGCAAGAAATAATCTAAATGATATACAGACCGTCTCTGGAGATCCACACAATATTAGCGCAAATCAATCACTCGGGGGACGGAGTCCGGATGCCGGACGCGGACCCCGCGTTTCAGGACAAAATGCTGGGGCTCCGAGCCCGAGAATTAATGCGAGAGTATTGTTTGTTCCGTATTATAACATCATGAATATATGTATAACAAAGGGAAGTGGATATTAATACTCCTCTGAATTAACCATATTATATCTACACACTATGTTGTTAGTTTTGTTTCTCGTATGAATTAAAGATATATCCGATACTTAGGCGGTGTTTATAGTACCAAATAGGTACAGCTAAGTCCACAATATTCGAATAATAAATACATACATAGTTGTACTTAAATTCAAATAAGGTTCTTTTTAGAAAGTGTTTATTAGCTTTTTTAGTGACTTTTTAGTTTTCATGGAGACTAGTGGAACATTTTTCCGAAAGAAAAGAAAATATTTTTGGAACCCAAAATTCAACAACAAAGTCTCTTTAGGAAAAATTTTAAGTTTCGCTGATAGAACAGTCTAATAATTGTAAAAAAAATAGATTTTATTATTTTATATAACCTTATTATTTTTAAATGGTTATTTTTTTAACAAAAAAAAAATTTAAGAAACGCCTTCAATTTGAAGTAGCTTAAAAGCTATGTTGAAAACAAACCGTATTAGTGTAGCATAGAGTTCACGACACAACGCTAACATATACACATATCTGTGTGGTCCGACATTCGATTCCAGTATAATATACAACACGTAAGGCGGCGAACGAGTTTGTCAAGTGAAGATTGACATGTCACCGTCCCATTTATACAGCATCGGCATTCGGGAACCAAATCCTTGGCTGTTAACTGACATCACTATTTATATAACCGACCAATGTAAGTAGGCACGTGTCACCTGCGCTAAATACCGTACAGTGGTACGCGGTGCTTACGGCCCAAAGGTCTTTTTGTGCCGGTCGCATTTTATTTTAAAACGGTCGACTGCTAATGACCTATGCGTCACGCGCATGTTTTTAAGTATTCGGAAACAATGAAGCGCAACAATAGAACATGTGTTTGTCTAATGGATGCCGAAGTTAATGCGGCACAGGTATGTACCGTCCGTGGCCAATATACGAATGTCCAAGTACGTAATAGAAGTCGTTACTCTGAATACGTAATAATATTGTGTTGTAAATTGGTATTTGGATTTTTTTTTACGAAAAAATAACATTTTATTTACGGTTACTGACAGATATATAAATATATAGTTACTTTAAAATATCTAATATCTATGTAATGATAGAAAAGAATTGTTAGTAATGTGGATCTGTCAGTCCCATTGCTAGCAATATACCCTATCAGGTCGACCGCTACGCGAAACCCCCTACAAATCATCGTGGTTAATTCTTATCGAATTTTTTACAATGGACCGACTGATCTGCCTTCATCCTCACCTATCTGAAATCTATCACTGATGCCTCGACAGCGTGGGTGGTGTTACCATTCCATTTTCACACATTAAAAAAAACTATAATCTCTCACTATATATATTATTTTCTAAGGAGACTATTAGAATCATCTCAGAATGATGTCCCGCCAGCAAATATCGACAGTGTAGGCGACTTTACCATTTCATTATTACACCTATTAAAAAATACTTATAAACTTTATTAGATGGTGAATTTTTTTATAGTCAATTTACAACTATTGTAATAATATTAACATTTAATTAAAAATTTACAATTTTTTTATTAAAATTGTAAATTTGATTTGATTTGGATTTTGACTTGGGCAAAAATTATGGATAAACTAAAACTTTGATGTCTGCTTAGTTCGTTATTGTATTCATATTAAAAAAAAAACATATGTACTTCAACTTTACTTTACCTTGATGACCAAGACCAATCAGCAAATATTACTATATATGATTGGTTTCTATCCCCTTGAATTCATTCACGAATTTCCTAATATCGTGTATTTCTACCTTTATGAAACCATGACCTAGCTTGAATGAACGACTCTCCGAAATTTAGGAGACGATGAAATTTGAACTTTACGACGAAATACGTGCGGCCGTTTTTGGTATGACCATGTATTTTAGAATATATATTTCGGTCTAAATCTTCGTAATTAGTTACATTTCATGGTAGGTAAAGTCGTCAGCATATCATTCGTGTCTGAGATGCCTGTCACGTGACTTTATCACACGAATCACTCAATAGTGGCTATCGAATATTACAACAATGCCAGTTATCGCATTATTGTACACGCTAGTAAATACAGATGGCAAATATCTATTTCATCGACATAATATGGTATTCGATGATGAATACTATCAAGTATGAATGTAGGTATATACCTTAATATATTACCAGAAATAAATATATATTACCAGAGGGAAACTTTGCACAAAAGTCGTTTGCTTGGGCACCTCTTTCCCTTTTGTGTTTCAAGCATAAAGTAGTTGTGTTTGCATGGCTGTGTTTCGGTTTGTAGGGTGGGATATGGCAGTGAAATTACAGGGTACTGAGGTATAACACCTGAAACCTCAGGAATGGCAACGCATAGGGGGGGGGGGGGGGGGTATCATGGTCGAAACAGTATACTCTGTTATATCCATGGTATCTACTGCTTATGTCTATAGGCGACGGTTACCACTTTCCATCAGGTGAGGCGTCAGCTTGTTTGCGATTCTAAGTTGCATAAAAAAAAAAGAAAAAGGTAGGGAGTAGGTTATCATCTTAATGTAAACCCTGAACTATATACTCCTGAAATAAAATAAATTTCAGTTTATAAAATTTATTAACAGTTATTAATATTAAGTTTAGAGAATATAATTCGCAATGGATATATGTACATATACGTAAACAATCATCTATATATAAATCAGTTATACATACATTTGCACTATTTTTCTGCTCGCACATTGGGGGAACCACGAAGCAATAGAGACATCCTGTTGGCCGATTAGCTTCGCTTGTGCAATACATTTGAAAATTACTACATGAATCATAACCTACCTTAATTATATAAAAAAAAAAGGTTAAAATTATTCATTCGTGCAGAACAATATTGTATGGAGTCATAAGAAAAACGCTTTCAAATACAAAAAATCAACATTACCATTCTATCCATCGTTCATTGTTGAAGATACATCTTTACCAACTACAGGCTTGAGCCAGCTATATTTATTGACTCCGTGCAACATAACAGATGAAAACTTTATATAAAACTTATCTACATAAGACCTCTATTCTCCTCGTGTTCCTACAGTGAAGTAGCCATGCAATGGCTGTGTTTCGGTTTATTTATTTATTTAAAAGAACACCAACAGCATATTGCATTATAACATATATAACAAACATTAAATATAATACAATACTAATGCACACGCCTATTATAGGTATTCACAGCATTTACTTAAACATAATTATACAGTGCGAGAAAATGATGTAACAATTATAATGAATTAAATAACATTTGGTTTGAAAGATAACAGTAGAAAGCAATGAATTAATAGAATAATGAACCTTAACCCTCAGGAATGCAATGCATGAGTTACCTCTCATGGGCGCCATAAGGTTTATATTCATTGCAGGGGGAAAGAGATTATTAGCAATGAGGTCCAACAGCCACATTGCTAGCAATTCCTCGAAACTATCGCAGTAAATTTTTATACAATGAATTATGAAGCGCTAACTGACCTGCCTTTATACTTACGTGTCATCTCTATCACGTATAATAATGTAAACAGAGTTACTATTTCATTAAATAATATTACAATACTACAGGAAACTCTATCCATTGCAAAAAAAATTATTAAAATCATTTCAGAATTGGCAGAGATACATACACATAAAAAAACTGGCGATTTGGCGACAGTTACTACTTTCCATTTGGTGGACCGTCACCTTGATCGTTATTCCAAATGTTTTAAAAAAAATTAGAAATAATCGTCTACAAAAATATTAATTACATAATAAATCATATAAAAGAAACTATACTATGTTAAATAATAAAAGAAAATGTATAATATATAACGAAAATTAAATCAAAATACATTCGCAAACAAAACAAACATTTGTTGAAACAATACGAACCCGATATCCACATATAACAGTCGACACGTCTCGGAGATCTTGTGTGATTTATTATTAGTCAACTATTTTGGGTTGCATTCAACATATACAGACTGGACAGTTTTATTTCTGTTCAGAATTCTAGTTTCGCATGATGAACAGACCGCCGGACAAGCCGTAGTGGCGTTGTTAGTAACTGACCTCAAATTTATTGCTCTGTTAAAATTTATCGCCACAAATACGCTGCAGTTAAAAGTTAATTAAAATAACACGTCATGATAAATGGGTAACAAATTAAATGCCTACAGTTATAAATCTGTAATTTGGTTTATTATCATTATGTTTATTATATCGTCATCATACCATTATTATTTTCCAGTCATTTACCAGAGGGAGACTGTATAAAAGTCGTTTACTTGGGTACCTCTGTCCCATTCGTGTTTCAACCGTAAAGCAGTTGTGTTTACATGGCTGTGTTTCGGTTTGAAGAGTGGGATATGACGTGAAATTACAGGGTACAGAGGAATAACACCTGAGTCCTCAGGAATGACAACGCATGGGGGGTATCATGTGCGAAACAGTATACTCTGTTATGTCCATGGTACTGCTCCTGTTTATAGGCGACGGTTACCACTTTGCATCAGGTGGACCGTCAGCTTGTTTGCCATTCTAAGTTGTATAAAAAAACCATATCAGCCTCTAACTGTCCACTGCTGAACATAAGCCTCTTCCTTGGAGGATTTTGTCAGTAGTTGCCACGCTTGGCAGACGGATTGGCAACCGCAATTAGGCTTTGGAGATGTTTTAAGAGGAACGCTCCTACCCATCCTTCGCCCTCCCTTAGTCGCCTCTTACGACACCTACAATAAAGGAGGGGTGCCCTATTCTATGCCGGGACCACACAGCAAGTCATTAAGTTTGATTTGTCAGAAATGTAAGAAGTTTTTGTTACTATTGACATTGTGTAAATGAAAGAGATTTTGCATCTGAGAACTAGGCGTTGCATTGTTTCAACATATATGTATGTGTAATTATATCAAGACTTGATTGTTAAGAAAAGAAGGTAGTTAAATTTTTATGTTTTTGAATTTAAGTTATTGACAGCAAAAACAATTGTTAGTCATTAAAAATTATATAATACGTATTGAGATTATAATTATAGTAGATAATACGTATTATGCTTTAAAATAAGAGATCAAGATTCGTTCAAATAATACAACCACAAGTCACAACACAAGCCTGGTTTTACTGTGGTACATTAGTTCAACCAACGGCCATGCGATCCTGGCAGAGAATAGGCCACACCTTCCTTTCCCGTGGGTGTCGAATAGGCGACTAAGAAGGGCGAAGGATGGGCAACAGAGTCCCTCTTAAAACATCTCTAAAGCCTAACTGCGATTGTCAATCCATCTGCCAAGCATGGCAACTACTGGCAAAACCCCCCAAGGGGAAGGTCGATGTTCCTTAATGGGCACTTAAAGACTGATATGAAGAATGATTGAATCAATGAAGTATATTGTTTTTTTTTTTTACCAACGGGATACGCTGGCGGAGCACCAGTGAAGGGTGATAGATGAGAATGAAAACAGATCAGTTAGCCCATCATGATGAATTCATCAGGAACTAACCATGATAGTTTCCAGGGAGAACCGCGAGGAGGTCGACCTGGTTGGGTATATTGCTAGCAATGGGATTCTCAGTCTCCATTACTAACAATCCCTTTCCCCCGAAGTTAATTTTTTAAATGTTCATCAATCAATGGCAGTTTTACATTATCATATATTTACGACATTAATTTTACACACATTTTTATATTTCTGAGGTCAACGTATTTACGTTACCATATTACTCATAACACCACTGTTGTTGTTTTGTTACGTGAAATAGTTTAGGTATGTTTATGTGTTTGTGCATGGTACCGGTGTTCATAGGTTACGGTGGTCACTTACGTAGGTAAAACATAACGCTTGATCCCCATCTATCTGGATTTTATTATTATAATACATATGTAACCTGCTGTGTTATAAACATAGGATTGTAGGATCAATGCCCCCCTTCTCTTTCCATTTGAAAAACGAGATAGCAACAGTTACAGAGCCATTACATATTTTAATAATCCGTCTTATTTTCCACATCTTTAGTGTTATTGTCTATATATATGTAGGTATATAAAGATACCCTATTTTAGTAACATAAAACATCTTATTTACTGAATTTTTTACTATTATAATATACAGAAACTGCACGAAAATATGTATCTAATTGACGGCATTGGTGTATAAGATACAGGCTAGGCCTAGTTTAGACACTAATGTGCTGGGAATAATGTTACATTTTATACTAATAAACTTTGAAATTACTATAGCTCATGACTGTATGTTTTTATGTGCAATCAATCTCTATAATAATTATTATATTTTAATATTTTTATATTATTTACATAATACAGTGGGGTAATCTACAAAAGTAGATTTTGGGAAAACAATTATTACCTTAGTATAAAAACATTGTTACCTGCGTATACAGTAAATAGTATGAAAATATCTACATTTTAAGGAATTGATACATAGATATTATTTAAGGAACACTCCGTTGTTCGGCATAGATTCCTTCGTCAGTATCGGCCGGTTATTGATCCTGGCCGTATGTTTTATTATTCGTTGCGCGTGCGCAGCCGCCGACGGCCGAGTCCACATCCGTCGTACTATGGTGGGTGGACGCAAACGTGAGTTTCGTTATGTACTATTACGTGACTCAGCATGTGATTTTATATTTGAAGAATAAAAATCAATTATTAGAAAGTCGCTAGATGTTTATTATGTCCGGTTTACATTGTTCAAGTAGCATTTTAGTTTACCAGTCAGACCTAGCGTTAGTTTACAACTGGATAGTTACTTAAATCATATACTCATTAGAAAGAAGTTTGACAATTTCATTCTCGCCGAACATTTGTATTACTTTCCATTTCCATGAGAATTCCCAAAAATATTTTCTTAGTGACTACTACCACATGCATTATTTCAAGTTTTCACGAATATTCATATTTCATTTATGAAATTTAAATTATTTCTTTCTAAAAATCGGCGAAAGATATCTTGTTTATGTATTTACATCACGCTGTAACATATGTAGCTGTACATTATGGAAAATTAAAAAAATATGTAACCATTCTATGTCACCATTTTAACAACTTATCAGATAGGTTGAGAGCATGTATAATATCTTCTCCGCCACGAATGATACCACCCTTATATTAATAATACGAAGCAATTATGCATAAGGAAACTCTGAATAACTCGAAATTTGTCGCCAGATTTTCTTAATTGCGCATTTTATAGAGTAAAGAAGCGGAATACCGAGCGAATGACCGTTCGAGATCGTTCCACTAAAACCGTCTGCGACTCGGCACTTGAACAATTGAAACTTTGTTATAATCCGAAAAATCGACGACGCAAGAGCGCAGTATATTGAGCGTAAACTGAAAATTTGAGATTACTGATAAAGTTTGCTGCGACGCTGCCAGGGCTATGGACAGGGCTGCCAACATCACGAATGTAATTGCAAATATGAACAATATGTATACATGTATAACATACAGATTGCAGCCTAATTATTACTTTGTCGTAATGATGTATAGTCTATTATAATCTTAATGAATTTTGAAAAATATATTTTTTTTTACAGACAAAAATCACTTTTATTTCAATAAGATGATTAGGACAAAATCTTGAAAGCTTTTACTAAAATAAAAATATCAAAAATATTAAATAAAAAGTTATATTTCAGGCAAGTAACTGGATTTTACTGAGTGTATTCTACTATATAAAAGTATTAATGTAATGTCGCGCCCAAAAAAATACATTTCGGGCATAAAGCCCGGATACACAAAATACCATTAGGTACACGAATAACTTCAAATACGTAAAATACCACTCTACGCACTCCGTTGCTGACTATTCGCTTAATACCGGAAAAAAAAATGTTTTGTTAGGTTCGTATAAGAGTAAAAGAAAACGTCTCCTATTGACTTTTTCCGGTCCTGGCAACACTTGCGTTTTCAACCCTCCGCGGGATTATTTAAATTCCAAAATGCTCTTATTAAGTTTAAACTCTTTAATTGATTCGAAACTTTTGTAGCAATTCAAAGTGTTCTCACGTAGGATTGCCTTTTCAGTTTATATATACCTTTTAAAACAGCGGAGGCCAAATGAATGATAAATGAAGTGGGTCGACAATTTGGCAACGACGATTATAGTGCGAAGTCTGTAACTGTAAACCTATTTTGCATTCGACTACATAGATTGAGTTAAATTGCTTCGATTAAGTCGCTCCCACTGGGGTACGGCATCAAACCACTAATGAGGGATTAGCGCACACCACAAGATGAATCTACATAATATATTTGTGTATACATAATATACTGTTTATATCGTCTCTCTCTCTACATCATATAATATACAATTTATGTATGTTACATTATTTTAAGTATATTATTTGATGTAGTTAGGTAGCACTATTACCTACTCTACTAACTGTAACCGATACAATTAACGCCAAATTAGAATAAATTTTATCCTTTTTTTTTATATAACTCGGCTCTTACATGTATTGTTTGTTAATATTAATTAATGTTTTAAACTTTTTATTTCTAAATGGATGATAATGGAATCGTAACCCCGCCTGCGCTAACAATATACGCTGACGGATCACCAGTGAGAAAGATGATAGATGAGGATGAAAATGCAAGTCAATTAGCTCGTCGTGATGAATTCACTTGGAACAGGGCACGATAGTATCCACGAGAAACCGTTTATTACCATTAGACGGGATTTATGCTTGTTTACCACCTTTGTAGTGTAAAAAAATCTACTCTCGAGACGTATCTTCAGATTTTTACTATTGTTTCTAATACCAAATGATATTTTAGTCTCAGAACCAATTACTGTGATTCATTATATCAGCCATTATGTATCTACTGCTGAACATATAGCCTATAGACGGTCCTGAGCCACCTACATCCACCGAATCTCTGCAATGCATTTAAGATCGTCACTTCATGTAGTGAAAAGTCATTTATACTGCGTATTTACCTATTAGTTTATAAGTAAAAAAAAAGAAAATAAAAAAATATTTCCATATTGTGATCCATATTCTTTATTATTTCTAGCTTATTCATTCAATGAATTATTTGCTAAGCAAACGGCGTGACAAAGACTGATTACGAATGTGATGAACTTAATCTGCCAACTAACACCACTTTACGTGTGTAATGCGGGTTTATAATTTAGAATATTATGTATGGATGTATGTTACAAATGAATAGATAATTCTGCGGCAAGTGACGCGTATCGTATAGACGCCGCTAGCGCCGCGCCGCGGATAATTCGCGCGCGACGAGTTTAATCGCTATCAAGTTTTTAGGGTTGGTAAACACAATTGAATTAAATTCTTACTATTTTAATATAAATTGTAAACAAGCTTATAACTCGCCTCATAATGATTAATTTTGTACTATTATTATTAATATGAAAGTTTGTAAAGACGTTTGTTTGTTTGTCACATATTTATATTTAAAGAAAAAAACCGATTTAATGAAATTTATTATATCTGTTTAACGTGAAGGCGCGAAATATAACTAGTGTTAGAAAAATGGGAAAATGTGTTTGCTTGTTTATTACCTCAGTCCTCACGGTGCTTTAACGACAACCTAACCACATGAAATTCGTATGCAGTGAATTTCATAATGATAAAAACATTAACTTAATATTTAAACTTAAAGATTTTCTTAGTTTACGTTATATATACTAACCCACTTATAAAAAAAAATATTAAACCTTTCATAAACCTATTTTAGTTATTGAACTGTTTTCTATCTTTCTTTTGAGTTTAGTTTCCAATTTAAAAGAAAGTGATAAATCACTGTAATAGTAAAATAAGTTTTAAAGAAGGTTTTAGTTTTTATGAATAAAGGCGTAAGTATATTTTAAATAATATAAGGTCAGTAGATAGCGTAAAATAAAGTTACATTTTTTGTTTTTACTAATAAAAAGCTATTGTTACACTTTGAATTTTATTATGAATATTTTATATGCAATGTATGCAATGTTTCTCACTATTAGTTTTTAGTTGGGTGTACATTAAAATTCACTGGAAATTTTATAGATGTATGGAACATCATAAATATTCATATAAATCTATTTGTTTGTATCAATTGTTTATTAATTTTGTGACAAGTGTTTGAAAATTATAAACAAGGACAAAACTATATTTATTTTAATTACAAATAAACCTATTTACAACAAGGACTTGTGTGAAGGCAACAAATTGCAAAAGTAGTAAATATTGCAAACATATATATTCTTTATTACACTATTTGAATTATTCACTTGTCATTGTATATTTTTATTTATGGTGCAATAAAGAGTTAAATAAATAAATAAAACATACAGTAAATAATAACAATAAATTAGTAACAAAGTAAGCAAAGACGAACTTGTCTAGTAAAAGAGATCTCTTCCAGACAACATAACACAGTGGCAATGAATGAATGAATTTTAAGGTATATATATATATATATATATATATATATATATATATATATATATATATATATATATATAAAATATATATATATATATAAAATACAATCTTGATGGTATAATCAATGAAAAAAAAATCAATGATAGTATATATAATATACTATTGAAAAATAATGAAATAGTTTTAAAGTGTAGACAACCCTACACATCACTGGGGGTAGAACAGCGTACGCTTAATTCCTTCACAATTGTACATCGGAATTAATTGCCTATTGATTGAGTAGCGACAATCTTTCGCTCAAAGGGTGGCAATACAGTTAGACTTCGTGTTTCAACTGCTTTATTCGCTTTGCAACACGCCATCTATATGTAGATGAGTACAAGTAGCAGTAATTAAAGCAAGTTTTTATTTAACTGAGCTGTAAATCGGTACTAGGTAGGTGTGTTACCTGAACGTATTAAATGATCATTTATATTTTTAATAGCGTAAGATAACACTATTTTCTATAACACAAAACCTACTATAGTCTCACTTTTTAATTTTCTACCATGTATCTTTAGTATTGACTATTTTTTTTTTGTCTTTTCTTGATTCTGTCTTATTCGTGTTTCTACCATGAAAAAGTTGTATTTACATTACTGTGTTTCATTTTGAAGGGTGGGATATGACAGTGAAGTTACAGGGTACAAAGGAATAACACCTGAGTCCTCAGGAATGGCAACGCATGGGCGGTATCATGGGCGAAATAATATACTCTGTTATGTCCACAGGCGACAGTTATCACTTTCCATCAGATGGGCCGTCAGCTTGTTTACCATTCTATGTTGCATAAAAAAACCCCAAAGACTTACATATGTGTCTTAATAAAACCGAAATAATGAAATTTATATAATATAATCAATTAAAATTTGTATAAAATATCATATATATAATCTATTTAAAAAGTCAACAATTTTTGCCTTAATTTGCTCTTGGAATACTCGAACCGTCGTCAAACATTGTCCAAATGAGCTGTCGCAGCTCACATACAAAGCCTAAAGTATGCAACAATGCAATAATACAGCTTACCTACACAATCGTCGTGTACAAGTGTGTCTAATGACCCGCATATTCTGTCGCAAGGTCGTATTACCGAAAAGAAGTGAACAAAAACAACTGGAATCAGATATTTTTAGTACAAAAACAGTAGAATGTTACTTGAGAACACAATAGCGATGTTGAATATGCTCCTTGACCCCATTGTTGTACGGATTAAACTTTTTTGTGTACGATACTTTTGCGAAATTTTAAAATTTGTACGAAGCACTGACATCATGCGGTCAAAGTCAAATCTAGTGAAGGACTCTTGATTTATAATTAACACTTATAATAAACAGATTTCACTTGCACTTATACCAGAAAAATATTTTAGCTTTATGTCGGTTTGAATGGTATGATCATCGACATCATCATCATCTGTCCACTCTTGAATATAGGCCTCCCCCATAAAAGAGGATTTTATCAATAGTTGCCACGCTTGGCAATAAGGTTGATAACCGCAGTTGGGTTTTTGGTGATTTTTTAAGAGGGACGCTGCTGTTCATGTCTCGACCATTAAGTTCCCTTAGTCGCCTCTTATGACACCCACGGGACCGGAAGGGGTGGCCTATTCTACGCCGGGACCATATGGGGCAAAATAAATCAATAACAAAATAATTCTTAATAATGAAATTAGTTTATATAAAAAAAACTCTTTTCGTTCATAGCTTTTTATAATTAAACCTAAGAAATTGCTGTTCTCTTAAATAATTATTTGTTTTCTTTTTTTTTCAGGTAAATATCTTTGACTGTCGATTATGGATACAAATCTGCAAGTATTCACAATTATTATAAGTACCACTAAGTTATATTGCTTTTACATTTTCCTACTAATTAATATTTAATAAATTTTATCTGTTATACGACTTGCAATGGTTCGAGCTGAAGAATACAGGATTGTCAACAATTACCAGAGGGGGACTACCGTGAAGCAGTTGTGTTTGCATGGCTGTGTTTCGGTTTGAAGGGTGGGATATGGCGTGAATTTACAGGGTACAGAGGAATAACACCTGAGTCCTCAGGAATGGCAACGCACGGGGGGGATCATGGGCGAAACAGTATACTCTGTTATGTCCATGGTACTGCTCATGTTTATAGGCGACGGTTACCACTTTCCATTAGGTGGGCCGTCAGTTTGTTTGCCATTCTAAGATGTATAAAAGAAAAAAGACATTTTTATAACTTTATCGCCTATTCGGAGTGCAATTTCAGCTAGTTTCACGGTAGAAACACGAATGGGACAGAGGTACCCAAGCAATCGACTATTGTACAAAATCTCCCTCTGGTAAACTGACTATTCAAAATAGTTTAAATTTACTTGCATGAACAGCATGTCTTTCTTTCTTTCTTAAAAGAAATATTTGATAATTCCCTCGGCTAGATACGAATATTTTCGCCGCTTAAAATATTTTACTAAACAACGCATGATATCGTGCAGCTTGCGATTAGAATTTTGGACGTTCATGTAATTTAAGAGAAACTAAATACCAACGAAGCATATTTGCGGTTTACTGTTGATGTAATTACACAACAACTGTGTTTATTAATAGTTACACATGTGTGTTATATATTTGTGCGTATGTGTGTGTGCAAATATTCAAGGACCGTGCATGAATGTATATATCTATGGACCTACTCAATCATATTGATAAAATGGCTGCTCTATAATCACGTAAAGACACAAATACCTACTCGTATTTATCATGGATAAAATAATGTTTTTTCTATTTTTTTTTTTATACAACGTAGAATGGCAAACAAGCTGACGGCACACCTGATGGAAAGTGGCAAGCGTCGCCTATAGAACAAAAAAAAATAGATAAATTTAAAATAGCCTTTTTGAAATAATTTTAATCTCTACGTTAATTCGACTCAGAGAGAGACTTTGTACAAAAGTCGTTTGCTTGGGCACCTCTGTCACATTCTTATTTCTACCGGGAAGCAGTTGTGTTTGCATGGCTGTATTTCAGTTTAAAGTGGGATATGGCAGTAAAATTACAGGGTTCAGAGGAATAACACCCGAGTCCTCAAGAACGGCAATGCATGAAGGGTATCATGAGCGAAACAGTATACTCTTATTTCCATGGTACTGCTCATATCTATAAACGACAGTTACCACTTTCAATCAGGTGGGCCGTCAACTTGTTTGCCATTCTAAGTTTTATAAAAAAAAAAAACTCAGCTGACTAACTTTTAATGCATACGAATTGGTATCGAATCTAAATCACATCTTACGATGTACACAATACATATGTAAAAATATCGATCATTTAATGTCTTTTAAATGTTACGTTTTGATCCCAATTCGATTAAATCGACAGTCAGCCTGCAATTTGTCCCTGTTGTAAGAAAATTTCGACCGTAGAACATCATTACAACGTAATTATTTTTTACTTCCAGTGTCAAGTTTACACTTATGACCCTAGCATACAGATTTATTGACTCATATCTGACCTTTGTGTTAAATTATAAGGTGCATCGCACATTAATAAAACTACAACGTCGACAGGTAAAGCATACGTGTGTTTTTATAACTTCCTACGTGTGTGTGGCGTGGCACATGACACACTGTGTACAGATTTCACACATTGTTGTATACAGGGTTGTCACTTGTGTAATATAAAAAAGTTTTATTAAATAGAAGAAAAATATATTTATTTATTTATGTACACTTTATTGCACCATTTTTAAAATAGTAAACACATTTAACTATGATAAGAAATGAATAAATCGTATTAAAATTGTATAAATATCTATTCTTAAAATTCTAATAAATTAATATTTAAATTAAATTAAAGGAATAAATAAAAATAAATTTAAATACAATCTCGAAAAGGTGATCAAACATAAAGATTAAGTAAGAATTAAATGATCAATTAAATGGTCAACTCAGTGCTAATCCGATAATATGATTTTGTAAACGAATTTTAAATTAGTACGGCGTTATAGCATCAGCTGATATGCGATACAAAAAAAACATAAGAAAACGCAGGAGCAAAGAAAAAGACCTTGATACTCCCACCTCCACCATCCTACGTAAAGAAATTCGAATGATATCAAAGCTGATTTTAATATTCCCATTGTAATTTTGAAGTCACTGACGTCTATAACTTCATTAAAAAAAAGTTAACTGGTTCCTTGTAATCTTAGTTTTCATTCCCCTTACTGTTAACATATAAACCTTCTTTAATTATTGAAGTATTTTTGTCTTTTTCTTTTAAATCTATTAATATAAAAAAGACGGTGTAGTGACAAAAATCGAAAAAGGAATGTTGCGCTGGTTTGGCCATTTGGAGATGATGGATGAAAGAAGAGTTACGAAAGAGATTTATCGAGCAAGAATGAATGGAGATGTCGGTAGGGGCCGCCCTAGATGGACGTATGTTGACCAAATAGGCGATGTGCTGAAGAAGGGCCAAATTAAAAGTACCCGTAACCGGCAAGCGTGTATGAAAAGATTGATGAATGTGGAAGAAGCGAAAGATATTTGTTTGAATCGAAGCATTTGGCGTTCCATTGTTTCTGCCTACCCTAATGGGAGACAGGCGTGATAGATATGTATATGTATGTAATATAAAAAAGATGCTGATTGATTGACTGACCCACATATCCGAAACCGCTGAATCTCTAGAATATTGAAATTTCGCAGAGAAATTGTTCATATTGCGTAGGTGGATAATAAGGAAGGAATTTTGAAAACTCAACCCCTTAGGGGATACAACGTGGAATTTCGTCGGTGTAGAAGTTAGACACGTAAAATAATAGATTTAGACTCTTGGTTCAAAATAAAGTTAAGGGCAACATAGTTACGAGCAAAAGTTATTTAAGAATATAGTTCAAAGAAAAACACAAAACATTTCAATCGTTAAAATAGGCTAATTAGTAGGTTGACGTTTTTGTGAAATTTCTTTTAATATGAAAAGTACAAATTATTATTTCTATCATTTAAATAAATTTACCTAATGACATTGAATAATAGGATTCTATGTAATTTGTTTTAACCAAAACTTGAACATGTCAAGTGAACAATCGATAAATGCCTACGACAATCTCATTAGGGATTATAGTCGTGAACATATTTATTAAACTATACTAATATAACAAAACGAAAGAGTTTGTTAGTTGGATCGTTTGTTTGAACGCGCTAATCTTGGCAACTACTAGTGGGATTTGAATAATTCTTTTTGCATTTGATAGCTCATTTCTTGAGGACGTTATTTAATATCACGATACGACCACAGGCGATGCCGCGGGATACAACTAGTTAGATATAATTAGGCTAATTATAATTCTACTCGTACGTTCAGTGGAGACAACGCAGCATTGAAACCCCTGCTCCCATAAGACGCTTTTGCATATTAGTGTGCACGACACGTCGACTATTGTTTTGTAGACTGTTCGTTCGATGGTCGACATTCGTCGAATAAAATTGTTACAATCACCACATGCTGGGGACAGTTTCTATTTGTCGAATTAGCGCAGTAGACCGACTGTTGGGACGTTACCGTGTCATTGTAACCAACTTTAAAAGAAGGAAGTTTCAATTTGCCTGTATTTTTTTATTTATGTTAGGTACGCCATGACTTCTATTTAATGCTAGCAATAAAATCATAAAATGTATGTGTGTATGCATTGTAGTTAAACTATAAATTTAATTTAATGTATTCTGTTTTTCTCATATTTGGCATATTTAGTAAACATTCTTGGCATGCTGACATCGCAATAGGTCGTTTAAAAATAAAATGGACAAAGAATATTAAACAATAAACAATACATCTCTAAAATATTTTTGTGTTGATTTATTAGGTATGACAACGTATTGAATATTACCTTCTTTTGTTTAAGACAAACCACAAATTTTCTTGTCTTATTGACTTCATCCGCGTGACCGGGATATTTACATTGACCGGGATAAGAGGTAGCCTATATCCTTCTCTATCCCATGTAGTACGTGTATTTTAATTCAAATTTTCTAGTGATTGGTTAAGTAGTTAAGGCGCTATAAGGTAACAAACAACAGTCACATTCATATTTATAATATTAGTAAAGATTATCAGAGACTAATTTCCTTTACACATTCCCAACGTTCCTTCCTTTTTTCCTCAATCCTTTCCTTTATACCGTAGGTGGCGAAAACCACCAACAAATGCATTCCCAAAGAGGATTGACGTCAGGCAGGTGGCCGGTTGTAAAACTAAAAATCAAATATTTTTGTAATATGGATAAAATCATATTACGCCGACCCCAAATGGTTGGAATAAGGGTAGGAAGATGATGATGAGTAAAGATTATCAGAGAACTATAATAAATAAAATATGACTGTTAAAATTCACTAATATTCCAAATAAGAAAACACAAATGTAAATGTAAATATAAATAATAATAATAAATATATTTTTTTTCCTTTACGCAAAGGTTGTCTGAAAGAGATCGCTTTAACGATAAGACCGCCTTATGTACTTCATATGGCTAATATACATATATATACTGTTTCGTATTATTCTTTAAGTGGTGCAATAAAGAGTAAATAAATGAGTAAATAAATAATAATAATCATTAATGTATATATAATATTTCAATCATATTATTATTGACTGGCAGGTGACTCTTCTTACTTATATGAACACACATCAGAACTTGAGTTCTTCGGAAACTATGACTTTCTTTTATATAACTGTGTATACATTGTCTATCTTTATTGATTAATATTTGCCAAATATCATTCATCGATGGCTGTGTGGTCCCGGCATAAAATAGGCCATCCTTTCCTATCCCGTGGATGTCATAAAAGCCGACTAAGGGAGGGCGATGGATAAGCGGCAGCGTTCCTCTTAAAACATCTCTAAAGCCTAACTGCGGTTACCAATCCGCTGCCAAGCGTGGCAACTACTGGCAAAACCCTCAAGAAGGAGAATTATGTTCAACAATGGACAGTAAAAAGCTGATATGATGATGACATATCACATTATCAGCGAATAAAATGGGCTGTATTGTATTTTCGAAAAACCGCGCGAAACATGGTCGGGTTGCTAGTTATCTACAATACCAGTAGAATATAATGCAATTGCATTCGGCTGCATTAAAGTAACGTATGCAACGAGGACTTTTTATTTATGCATAAGTATTTATTAGTTTATGCTATCGGTCGATAAAAAGGAGTGTCAGATTACTGAAGTTTGATTTCTTTGAATTTAAAACGACAACATGCATTGACTAATATTGATGATGTTACGTTTTACGTATTCCAACGATTGTGCAATGTAAGTGCTACATTTGCTTGCCAGCGATAAAAATTGATGACAATGGTATTTTTTCATGTTTTCTTGGACTTGATTCATTAAATATTTATAACGATATACGAGACGTATAGTCAAGACAATTTGTCGAGTAATTTCAATTTCAATTCAATTTATTAGTAACAATATTATATCGTGTTGAATATTTTTATAAGTTATAAGAAGATATTATAAAAGAATTTTACAGTATACATAAAAAAATATGAGGGAACGAAATAATTAATAATAATTGTCCAAAAATTGTAAAATTAACAAATGTCATCGGTAAGGAATAATATAATTTAACGTTAAAAAGTAGGTATATAACTGAACCGATGTTTCTCGTTAACAAAACTAGAATAAATCTATAAAATTAATAATCTGATATTGACAAAATCCAGTCGTTTAAATTAAAGAAAAGACTACAAAAACTTTGTTTCATATTTAAAAATTAAAACCTTGCGAAAAAGCAGTTTAAAAATTAAATCTCATGAGCCGCAAATTTTTGTTGTTTGTAATTTCATATTTGGAAAATTCTGAATTAAGAACTAGATAGGAAAGGAAAATAAAATATTTATTAAGTAAACTTAGATATAAGCATTTAGAAATTCTTACATTCGGCCAAGAAGAACGGGCAAGAAACTCAGCTGTTGCTTTTTTTTCAAAAGTTTATAACTATATAAATAATGAATTTGTGTGAAAACAAATTAGTAAGCAGTATCAGATTAGTACAATAGTTTTTATCTCGTTTAAAGTCTGGATCTGGTAGATGAAGGTAGAGGGAAAAATTGTTTGTCGAATCAGCATGTTATTATCTGTTATATAATTGTATAGTATTTTTATTTATTATTAAATACTTACATCTTGCAAGCCTAACTAAATAGATATAGATGAGTGATTCATAAATAATTCTCATTCCACTCAACAGTCCACTGCTGGACATAGGACTGTCACGGAGCGCGGTACTTCCTCACACACACCGCTCCAAATTCATATATTGATACGATTTACGTAAACACTACCTACAACCCATTAATAAAGTATGTGTGTGTGCCCACGAAATGCGTAGTTTTACGTCAGTATGACGTCCCATAATGACAGGCCCGGCCCGACTGTGAATTCATTTGCAAACGTCAAAGGAATAAAAACAGGGACAAACAATCTCCGAGCTGAATGAGCGCGCTTCCATTGACTCGCGCTTTCAATTGAATCACAATAGAATGTAAGAGTGTATTTATGGTTTGGTTTTTTTTTATAGATGATGATAGTGTAGTTCTGAATACTGTTTTGACCGTACCATCATTCGTCAATTTTATTTATCACCTTAAATCATTCATTCATTGTACGTATTTATAATATTTATAATCAGTGTCAGTTTAACCATTTCATCATCATCATTATTAAGCCTTTAAGTGTTCTCTGCTGAGTATAAGCCTCCAAGGGGACCAAAAACCTTTTTTTGCGGGGGGTTTTGCCAGTAGTTGCCACTCTTGGCAGGCAGATTGGCAACCGCAGTTAGGCTTTGGAAATATTTTAAGACGGATGCTGCTGCCCATCCCTTGCCCAGCTTAGTCACCTCTTACGACACCCATGGAAAAGGAAGGGGTGGCCTACTCTATACCGGAACCACACGTGTGTACACCATTTTTTGTCAATATATTACTGAAACTGTGAAGCGATCACAGACTTTTGATATCATTGCTCCTTCTAGAGTGAAGTCGAATGTTTGTAGAAACATTTAGAGACTAATCTAAACTTTAATCAAGTGAAGTGAAACTCATGAAGTATTAACAGTCGGATATTAGGGATGCTATTACTCTACAATACTGATCTTAATTAGAAAGATAAAGAAGAATTCTTTGACTATTCTAATGCAGATGGCGCAAATGGTCTATGTAACTTCACTGAGCTCATGTAGGGGCAAATACTGAAATCACTCCAAACCTGCAAAGGTGTTTTGCGAAGTGACTCAACGTCACTTCCTGCCCAATGGATTATAATTTACGTTTGTAAAGTTCGACTACTTCAACGGTTCAAACCTTTAACTGCGGTTGTCGCACTTCGACACCTGTTATGGAACAAGAGTAGGGTCATAACCGAGAAAGAGATAGGTGAGAAATATCCAGATATTTTGTCGTACCAGATGTAAAGCAAATACACGTGTATAGAAGATTATCATGAGCGCCTTTTGCGATTAGCAAGTTCAAGGTAATTATACAATAGAATAGAATAGAGTACATTATTTGCTTTGAATAGACGATACCAAAGTTCTTAATGAATATGTAAACGGTTTCATATTCAGCTCTTATTAAACATGAAAATTATAATGTAAGATTTGTTTAATATGAGAATCAATAATTATATATATATATATATATATATATATATATATATAATTATAATATATATATATAATTATAATTATAATAAAATTTATAGAAATTAATATAATATAAGATACAAAACACATATGTCACATTTCATCGTGCCTCCGATCAAACTGTTTATAATTACTCCTCTCCATGCAAAAGTTGCCTGGAAGAGATCGCTTTTAGCGAGAAGGTCGCCCATTGTTTTCTCATTGTGATTATTTCTTATAATTGTTTATATTTATAATAAGTTTACTGTTGTAATCTTTTGGAGGAAACAAAAAAGAGTATCTATCTATCTCTATTGGTGACAGTTACCGCTTTCCAACAGGTGGACCCTCAACACGCTTGCTGATGTAAGTTTCATAAAAATATATCTAATATACCCATCTTTGTATAATCGCTCGTTCCCTTGTGTTCCTTAACAAAACGTTACTCATGTGAATACGGGCTAACACTTGATATAAACTCGAGCAGCAATAGAAAAGGCCCTTCAATCACCTGTACATCAGACAACACCGCAACGCCCCGCTATCTAGCTGATATATTTACCCTCAAGTTGGGCCGCCAATGAAATATTCAAAAGGCTTGAGGTCACAACCGGAGCACCGTCTAATTAATATTAAAATGGATTTACCTCACAGACGTCTCTTTCGGTTTGGCGGTTAAACAAGCTTGTATTCAGCGAGATTAAAGGAGTATGTACTGTCGCATTGAAAATTTATACTATTTACGCTGTTATTGATTTACTAGCTGTATCTCGTAACTTTACTCAGGTGAATCAGTATATGAAGTAGCATTTATAACCTACCCGTGTACCAAATTTCATACAAATCCGTTTGTAGTTTTTGCGTAAAATATCCATCTATTTATCATTACAAATGTACCCAATTTATTATAATAATCGAATAGAAAGAATATATTATCTATTATTTAACTATAAATATCGGATACTTGAAAATTAAAATCTTTTTAATCTCTTATAATCGAAAATATAAAAAAAATCTGTGGTATCTATTGCATAGATTCTCACGGGTCTTTTGAAGTAACCTTATTTAATACAACTAAAAATAAATAAATGTATAATAAGATATCACGATTAGAAAAAAATTATAAAAAAAAACTTTGAAAAGGACCGTAGACTGTGCCATCTTACAGAAATATCAAAGACAGCTAATGTTTTTAAAATTACCACCTCTTATTACGGGTTCATTCTCAAAATTTTACTGAACATTTAATTTATCGAAAATTTTCACATATATGTACTCCTAAAATATAAAACATATAACAATCCCACAATAGAGAACCTGTGAACTTGATTGTACTTACTTCATTCGGTATTACAGGTACTTTGATATATGCATACGTTTTTGAATGTATATACAAGTAAATAATATATCCGAAAAACCTTGTACTTACTCTACATTACGTCATTAAAGCATGTACATACATGTGATAACTTGAGTTTAATAACAAACCACCAAGAATTGTTTCCTCATTATTACTTGTAAATGTTAAGTACCTATCCATACCTCCGATATCCCTTAATAACACCAATATAACCCTTTAAGATGTTAACAGAATCCTATTACAACATTCGGACAAGGGAGGATTAGTGAAGAGACACGTAAAGCACGTGGATCCGTCGAGAGCCACTGCGCAGTCGAAATATCCGATAATACCACGGGTATATTTGCGGATATAAAAGTAGGGTGGAATAGTCCGTAATTTGGTGAATTCTGTTTTCAAATCGTTTTGTATCTTACTAATATTATAAACTAGCTTTCAGCCAGCTATTTCCTATGCGTGGATTTCGAAAATAATTATCAAATAATCAAAGAAATAGACAATTTTTAGATGGTATATCAAAATAAAAAATATTAGTTTTAAGTTAGACCCTCGTGAATACGACTGTGAAAATCACATCCAATTTAGTGTAATAGTTTTTGTGTGATACTTGAATAAATACATAGCTAGTTAAGTAGCCAAAAATTCCGAATTTTTTTAATCTCATATCAGGTATGTCTAGATTTTTGTACATTACAATTGGTTTAAATTGCAAACTTTTTTACCAGTATTTATGCTGTTTTATATATGTATAACAGTAAGTTTATGAACTTAATATGTTTATCGTTTCCGACAATTGTTTCGACTTTATGTGGAAGTCTTCTTCAGGGGGCGTACGACGATTTGCGTCACACCGTCTCGTCTCTCATTGCGCGCTGCAGCTCGCAGAACTCGTGAAGTAGTCAGTGCGAGCGGGGTTAAAAATGAACATAAGTTTAAGAAATAATCTTTATACTTATATGCTGTTGTATTTTGAAACCATCATGCCATTATACCTTTTAATTCAATTATTTTAATATGTCTGTGTAGTCCCAACACAGAATGGGCTACTCCTTCCTTTCCCGTAGGTGTCGTAAGAAGCTTAAAGGAACTTAATGGTCGAAAGATGAGCAGCAGCGTACCTCTTAAAACATCACTAAAGCCTAATTGGTGTTGCCAACCAGCCTGCCAAGCCTGGCAACTACTAGGGGTTTTACCCTTATGAAAGCCGCCTATGTTCAATAATATACACTTAACAGTTGATATGATAATGATGACGATTTAAATATACACGCATTACTTCTTCATAGCAAAAATAAACACGACAATGTTATTTATTAATATGAAGAACGTCTAAGGTCAAGTAATTCTTAAAGAAATCAATAAGTTTCATTAATATTTTTATAATATTTTAATAATAGTTTTATTTCTCTTCGATTCTACCTATAGATTTAATAATACAAACAAATAAGTGTATTTGAATTGGTCTAAGCATATTAATTACTACCTTTTACCTCGCGATTTCGTCCGCATGACCGGAATATGTTCACTGACTGAAATAAAAGCCTATATCCTTTTCCTTCTCATACAGTACATGTGTACAAAATTTCATAATTATTGGTTAAGCCATTACGACGCTACAAGGCAACAAACAACTTACTTTCACATTTATATTATCTGTATGAACGTATGTCTATCGGTTATCTATTACTCATAATACAAACTCTGCTTAGTTTGAGATTAGATAAAACTATATATTTTATTTTACAGTATTTACTGGTACCATCTTCACCTATCCCAATATTGATGTACCACATTCATGATTTACTGTTCATTCCAAAGGTTGACTGGCAGAGAATGCTACTAGCATTAAATCCGCCTTTTGTACCACATTTTCTATTAATCAATAAAGTTATTTAAATAAATAAATTTATTTGTATACCGGTATATAATAGGCCATTCCTTCCTTTCCCGCGAGTGTCGCAAGAGGCGACTAAGAGAACTTATGGTCGAAGTATGGGCAACAGCGTCTTAAAACATCTCTGAAAGCCCAACTGCAGTTGCCTACACGTCTACCAAGCGTGGCAAGTATTGGCAAATCTTCCCTTATGAGGAAAGCTTATGTTCAGCAGTGGACAGTTAACGACTGAAATAATAACAATAATAAAATGAATAAATAAATAAATTTATTAGTTTTTATTTGAAACACATTTAAATATAGGAACAAATTGTTACTAATTTTATTGGAAAAAATTGTTACTAATTTTATGCGTTTAGTTTTTTTTTTTTTGTACATGTATCTTTTTTTATCTTTATTCACTGTGCATTTATATCTATTGTTGTTTGTGTGCTGTAAGTAATGCAAATAAATTATCTATCTATCTATCTAACAATTAGACTATTCCACCATCATTGAACATCTTCGTTAATGTCCCAGGGGTGGTATACATTTCTAGCAGTGTTGAATGACGCGGTGAGATATTAGCTCCGCGGTGTACTATAAAATATATTTCATTTTATCAAACTGCTCCTTGAAAATCCCCCGGGTAGTCTTACAGAGATAATTCTGAAACTAGTTTTATGCGGAATTCAGAAAGAAATATTTACAATTTCCCTTACAATGAATATATTAGAAATACTAACTGTATCCCGTAGCTGCGCCCGATATCATATCATTATGTCCACTAACAGGATAATAACTTCAACTCAAAAAGTGAACTGAAAAGAATGCAAAAAGAATTTTCCAATCCAATTGATACTTAGTTCCAATAAAAAACGTTTTCACTTTATTAAGTGAGTACAGATTTATTTAATGGCGATTTAGTCACTTACCATCAGGTGAGCCGCATGCTCGTTTGCACCCTGTGTTGTAAAAAAAAAAAAAAAAAAATAAAACAAAAAATATCAAACTTGCATTTGGATACCTTTTGATAAGTCAAATGTAATTTTAATCTTAGATTTTATTTCACATAAAGAAAAACAATTTAGTAGTCGTAATGTTGGTATATTGTTATACTCTGTTATGTCCATGGTACTGCTCATGTCTATAGACGACGGTTTACAACTTTCCATCAGGTAGGCCGTCAGCTTTTTTACCATTCTGAATTGTATAAAAAAAAAAATACTAAAATGTCTGTTGACATCAGTAATTATCAGATAACTACCGCATTATATTGAATAGATACCGGCAGCTTTTTTATTATCACCAAAGTGTTAAAAAAAAATCACTATTCTTGATACTTAATTTTAGACCATGTTAGACATTTAATGTCTAACATGGTCCAAAATTAAGTTGATTCTCTTTTTTTTTATGCAACTTAAAATGGCGAACAAGCTAATGGTCCACCTTGTGGAAAGTGGTAACCGTCGCCTATAGACATGAGTACCGTGGACATAACAGAGTATACTGTTTCGCCCATGATACCGCCCATGCGTTGCCATTCCTGAGGACTCAGGTGTTATTCCTTTGTACTCTGTAAATTCACTGCCATATCCCACTCTTAAAATCGAAACACAACTATTTCACGGTAGAAACACGAATGGGACAGAGATGTCCAAGCAAACGACTTTTATACAAAATCTCTTTCTGATTAAAAAAAAAGCTATTACTTTAAGATATAATTTTACTATATTATTCAAATTAATATAATTTAGTAACACTGCGTCTCAATACTCTATTATTACATTCTGTAATATTACGTTAATGCAATGTTATCGTATACAAAGCTAAAACTAAGAGAAACCATCCATTTCACTTTCATTTCCTAACAAAAACCTTGGTTTCCTAGATCAACGTGGGAAAAACTTTGCTATCATAGTTAGAATCTGCTACAAGCCCATTTATCTTTTTACTTGCAAAATATCACGGTGTTTGCAGAGAACGCATAAAAACTTTATAAAATTATCTAGCGACACTAGTATACTCTGTTATGTCCATGGTACTACTCATGTCTATAGGTAACGGTTACCACTTTCCATCAGGTGAGCCGTCAGCTTGTTTGCCATTCTAAGCAGCATAAAAAAATCTTGTACATAAATTGAAAAGAGTGACTGTAGAGGCTCTTGCGGGTTCTTCTTAGCTGATAACAAATTCCAAATCTTATTTGCGAAAATGTTGTTTACAAGCTCTTTTAAATCGTTATTTACAAGTCTATTTGAATAAAAATTGTTTCTATTCTATTCTGACGTACCTTTTAGATATTTATTTTCACGCTAAATCCCTTGCGGAGTAAACAGAGAGTACTAGAGTACTAGAGGCCTCTATCTTTACATAATAATATATCTCTTGAATCATGCACTTTTATAACTCGTCTTATGCAAGCATGACTATTCCGGAGACTCTTGACTCGTCCCTCAAATAGAATGCACCATCTATTAATGCCAAACACATCGTCACCTCGACTTCAAAGCTCGTTGTATAGTCAAAGCTAATAATATTAGCTAGTAATTAATGACCATAGAATACAATATCAATAGTCCAGTAATAGGTAAACGGTATAAATAGATCCGTGGCAACGTAATATTCGACTACTAAATGAGAACTATACTGGTCTCTTTTGAAACGAATTGATAATTGACAACCTCATCCCTTTTGAAGTCACATAAAAATAGATCTAGACAGAATAGATGTCACTTTAGTGAGAATTCAGTTTAATGAGATAAAAAATGTCACGAACAAACATTGTGTTCGCATGGCTGTGTTCGGTTTGGGTGGGTGGGCCAAGGGTGGGATATGGCAGTAAATTTACAGGGTACAGAGGAATAACACCCGAATCCTCAGGAATGTCAACGCATGGAGGTATCATGGGCGAAATAGTATACTCTGTTATGTCCATGGTACTGCTCATGTCTATAGGCGACGGTTACCACTTTCCACCAAGAGGGTCGTCAGCTTATTTGCCATTCTGAGTTGTATAAAAAAAAAACAGAACCCGTCTTAGAATTGTTGAGCGAAAATTATTTTTTCCGAATGTCTTGATTGTTACCCATTTCATTATATAAAAGTTAGTGTCTCTTTTCTCAGTTTGTTTGAATTTTCTGGAATTTTTATAACAATTTTTTACTTATAACAGTAAATCAGCTGACAGTCCCTGTCTGATAGAAGGTGGTGACCCTCGCCTATAGACATGAACAGCACTACCAACATTACAGAATATACTGTACTAGCGAACCGCCCCGGCTTCACACGGGTGCACATTACATCACATCACATTAGAAACCTCTAAAATTAACAGTGTTGCATTACTATATTACGCATGTATTATACAGATAAACCTTCCTCTTTAATCACTCTATATTTTAAAATAAATCACATCAAAATCTGTTGCGTACTTTTAAAGATCTAAGCATGCATAGGGGCAGACAGAAGAAAGTGAAGTGATTGCCCATGATACCCCTCATGCCATGCCATTCCAATATTAAATATTTAAATTTATTTGCAGCACACATAACAGCATACATAACTCTCATATTAAAATCTAACAAGCCCTATCAAACAATTTATTCATACAAAAAAGAATGAGTCTGTTAACACGAACTTTACGATCCCCATCTCACAGGCTATAAACTTCGCAAAAGGTTAGGTTTATTCCTTTCCTAGAAAGAATCCAGGTATATTGTATGACTCTTGAAATATATATCATAAATGTACACTGATAAAGTTCAACTTTTTATGTACAATTTACACGTGATTTTATGTTTTAAAATATAAGGTATATACCACAATACTATAGTCGTTCATAAAATATAATGAAGCAACCATATACATGGAAGGTGGCGCGTTTGAATTTATATCATACTAGCTAGCTGGTCTAACTTCGCACGGTTTTTTATAAATAAATTACAGTGTATGTTACTCGCTAGTATTGTGGCTTTCTATAGGTGAAAGAATTTTTAAAATCGCTTTAATAGTTTTTAGTTTATCCATTACAAACAAACATACAAAATATCATTTCTTTTTATATATATATATATACACACAATCCTTTACTTATCTATACATTTTATTCATACACTTAGTCACACACTTTACAAGGAAAATCCTTTCTTCTTTTACAATACCTCGCTCTGAAAATTGTCGGTGCAAACCATACGATGTAATACCCACTTGTAAAATGTTTGTGGATAACTGTTATTGGCCTAGGATATTTAATTTCATGCCATCTAATAATTATTAAGTTTAAGTCCATTGTTATAATAAATAAAGAAGATAAATTAAAAGTTTATAAAAAAATATCAACGTTTATCTAAACATTGCAAGATTGATTAAGCGGCTGAACAAATTTAAATGAAATTTAGTCAGATATGCTATACTTAATTACTTAATATTAGACATAATTAGTTTGCATTATAATAATAATTTACGCAACAATCAATACATCGCGATTATGCGGACGAAATCGCAGGTAAAATGTTGTGTCTGATAATCAAAATGGGAATACTATCATCGTCTACTTACCATAATATTATTTATTATGTCGATGAAGTCGCGGGGATAGATGGGACGTCAATATGTTAAATACATTCTGATTGATTGAGTGCCAGAAAACAAAGTCCACTATTTATACAATGCTAAAGAACGATGATATATTTAGATGGACTTCATTAATTTAGTAAACTTTATTGACCCCGTATAATTTGTTTGTTTCTTTGTATGTTTGTTACTTCTTAACGCTTCATTATAAAATTTGTTGAACACACTTACTATACGGTATGGAGAAAAACCTAGGTTACTTTTTATGCTGATCAGTGAAAATATTACAGTCACACGGATAAAGTGACGGATTAAAACTAGTCTGTAATAAGTGTTACCATCTCTTTGTCATACCCAGGATAACGTGAAACTCGACTAAAATAACCACGCATATGGGTTTTAATAGATATCGTAAATTAAAGATTCATTCATAAAATTTGTATCATTAAAGACGCCTTTAGAAATAATTTCGAAATTTAAGTAATTCCTGTCTTCACCATTAAAGAAACTTATATTAAAAATTTCAAATTATTATCGTGATCGATTAAACTTGTACGTCAATGATACATCATTTTTTTTTTTTTAGTACGTTTGTTCCGTTTGGAACAGGCTAAGGTCGGAGACCATGCTGCCTAGTCTTCAAAAAGATAAATTGTCTGGAATTTTATTTTTCTAATGTCGCTTCAATTATTGTCATAATCTTCAATATTTCATTTGTCAAATCCGGTAAGTACATTTTCATAAATATCTTTTCTTGAGTTTTCTTAAACCAGTGGATTTATCAAATTAAAAATAAATAATTATAAAAAATCATTGTCTTGCAATTCAATAAAAGTATTCTTATAGCTCCTTGAATGTTGTAGTAATATAAGTGAAAATAGCTTTGAAACAAGAAGGAAATCTTAAGAGAAGCGGGATTGAGTGCGGGATATTTTCGGGTTTTTTGAAGATAATCCTAAGTTCGTCAAACATAATGTGTCTTTGAATGGAAAATTCAGAGCAATCAAAAAAAGGTGATGTAGAGATTGGGCTGTATTTGAGTTACACCATGTGCATGATGGGGAAGCGATCATGCCCATTCGGTGCAGGTGTTCGTTGAAATGTCCGTGGCCGATTCGTAATCTACAAATATTGGAGTAAAATTTTCTGTTTGTGTCCTTTCCTTTGCAGAACCACGGTTTTCCAATACGCCAATTAATTTTGCGGTACCATTTGCCTTTAGTCTGTAATATTTGAGTCCAATGCTCCTCCCATTTAGTTGTAACGATTTTATGTATTCCAATACTACAATCTGATAACAAAGGGGTAAATCTTGAACACGAGCAGCACTTGAATTAATAATTTTAGCCAAAGTGTCTACTTGTTCATTCCCAAACACTCCAATATGTGAAGGGGTCCAGATGAAGATAATATCTTTTCCATATATAGTACAGAGATGATAATATTTATTACGAATTTCTTGAATTAAGTAGTTTGATGATGAAATGAATGTGTTATTTTTTAATGCCATAAGAACACTCATACTATCTGTAATTATAATCCATTTCGAATATAGTACCTGTTTTTCTATGTATTCTAATGCTAAAAATATAGCTTTTGCTTCTGCTGTGTAAATACTAGCCAAAGTTGAAATTTTATAACCGTGACCAAATCTATTTGACAAATCGTAAAAAGCCACTGAAGTGCTAAGTGCATTTTTGGAACCATCTGTATATATCTGCCTGTAGTCAATAAATTCTGATAAAGTCTCATACATATCGTGCTTTTCTTTTATGTCTTTACGTATAACAATTTTGATCTTACAGAACTTACTCTCATAAAGGCCATTATAACAAGGAAGTATCTTACTACTATAGATGTTATATTCATCTCGTAAATTCAAATCATTGACAATAGTTTTATTCAAAAACATAGAAATGGGGCAATTTAATAATTTGAGTATGAGTGGGTTATTGGAAACTGAAAAAACTTTGAAGAGAAATTTGAGTTTTAGGTATTCGAAACGAAGAAGGATAGGAGGCAAATTACATTCTACTTGCATTGAGATAATTGGAGAAGTATACATAGCACCTAAAATAAGTCTTAAATTCATATTTTGAATTTTTTCGAGTTTTTCTACTAATTTATGTTCTGAGGCATAACAAAAGAAAGCGTAATCAAAATTACTTCTAACAAGAGATTTGTAAAGTAAAAGGATAATTTTAGGATCAGCTCCCCAGTTACGACCAATTACAGATCTTATTATATTAGTGGCTCTTAAAGCACGATCTACTAAGCAATCAACGTATAGATCCCATTTTAAATTTTGATGAAAAATTACCCCCAGAAATTTAACGCTACAGTCTGTTGGAAGAGTTTGATTATTATATATAATATTCATTAATGGAACATATTTATGAACTTGATGAAAAACAACTACTTTACTTTTGGTTAAACTAATATCGAGGGAAAGAAGAGAAAAATATTTCTCAAGTCTTTTTAATGACTCATTTAACACTAATTGCATATCAATAATATTCTTTCCTTTTATATAAATTAATAAATCATCGGCAAATTGCAAGTTGTTCACACTGTTTCCTAAAATTGAATTAAGTTTATAGATATATAAAATATATAGTAGCGGGCTTAGAATACCACCTTGACATACTCCTTTAGAGCTTAACCTAGGTCCTATTAATTTACTATTTACTTTAACATACACTTCTCTATTACTAAGAAAATTATAAATCCATTCGATAAGTTTCATTGGAAGAAATGAGGATAAAATCGAAGATAGAACTGTTAAATTTACATTTTTAAAAGCTCCTACGACATCTAAAAAAACAGATAGAACATATTCATCGTTATTCAAAGCAGTACTAAGGTCGACATAGAAGTTCGCTAAACTTTCGCGCGCTGAATATCCACGGCGAAAACCAAATTGATTCGATGATAATAGACTATTACTTTCAATAAAGAACTCTAAACGCTGTTTAATTAATTGTTCGAATAATTTGCCTGCACAGGACGTCAATGTTATAGGTCTATAGGAGTCGAAATTTGTAGGATCTTTACCGGGTTTAATTACTGGAATCAAACAATCCATTTTCCATTCTGGTGGGATAATACAGTCCTTCCATAAATCGTTAAAAATTTGTAAGAGTTTAGTAAGGTTTATTTTATTCAGCAATCGAAACATATTGTATGTTAAGCGATCAAGGCCACTAGCTGTATCTTTTCTAGATTTTACTGCACTGGATATTTCATCAATTGAGAATGGGTCAGTGAGAAATTTTGGGCATGAATTAACAGAATTAAACTGTTTGTCATCAAAAGGTGAGTGTACAAAATCAGGAGTATATTTGCGTAAAAAATCATTGACCCATGATATATCTTTAAAATGATTTTGACGATGTTTTGAATTTAGTTTTCTCATATTTTGCCAAACAGTGGAAATTGGTGTTAATCTATTAAATTTGGAACAAAATTCCTGCCACCCCTGTTGTCTTACTTGCTTAATTACTAACTTTTTAACAGCTTGAACTCTTTTAAAATTTATGTAATTATCGAGAGTTGGATTTTGTTTAAACCTAAGGTAAGCCGCTTTACTATCATTGACAGCTGTCGCACACCTGTTATTCCACCAAGGTACTGCAATATGTTTGTGCCTCTTTGAAGTATTTGCACCGCTATTTGATAAGTTCCTACGTGGAACGGAACGTTCCACAGCTGTCAAAATAATTTTACAGAACCTATTGTAATTGTTTAAGGGTTCATTGACATCATACTCGAAATCCAAAAGTAATCGATTAACAGTTTCAGAATAAAGATCCCAATTAACGAGACGTAGGTTTATACGATTTAACAAAAGTTTATTAACTTCATCTATAGGAGCATGTTGTTCACCTGACGGAGTTGATGAAGAGTTCTTTGTGTTTATTTTAGTAAAAGTCGGCAGGTGATAACTTCCTAACGGATCATCATGAACCGACCACTCGCATTTTAATGATATGGATGGGGATACCATAGTTAAATCAAGGCCATTGGGTCTCCAAATATGAGAGCCAACAGTAGTAACTTGCTTATCATTTAATAGTACCAAATTACATTCATCTAAACAATCAAGAATGTCTTTACCTCTTGTATTAGTGGAGGTACAACCCCACATAGTATGATGTGCATTTAAATCTCCAGATATGATAGTGGGTTTAGGAAGAGACTCCAAAAAGAACTTAAATTTGGCTTTAGTAAAACTAGGTGTACTATTGGTAGGACAGTAAATACTGGCAACTGAATACCAAGAATTATTAACTTCAATACTAATAGCTATAGTTTGCAAAGAATTGTCGAAAAAAGAGTGAAGTTTTTTATATCTAATACTATTATGTATAATAATCGCTACTCCATTGTGGTTATTACCACAATCATTTCGTTCTATACAATAATCTTTAATTTTTAATTTGTAATGTGGTTTTAGCCAAGTTTCTGAGATGAGAGCAATGTGAATATGATGTTCATTTAAAAATTGTGTAAAAATATGTCGATTGCTCAGTAGGCTCTGAGCGTTCCACTGTATGATAGTTAATTGGTCTCGATTGAATTTTGTGAAATAGGTCTATTACCAAAAGTATCATATAACACATTCAAAACACTTTTAGTGTTAATAGATGTGTTCTTTGTGTTATGTAGTGAAATAAGTTTGATTATGCTTTCTATTAAAAGTGATAAACTCTTGTTATCAGAATTTAGAATTGAAATTAGGTCTACATTTTTTTTAGGTTTGTTACCCAGTTTAGGAAATATTTCAGTGCTAAGTATATCTCCAAAAGAAGCAGGTCTGAATTTAGATCTATTTTCAGCAATTTTCTTTTGTTTAACAGGGCATTGCGGTGATACACTTGTGTGATTTCCATTGCAGTGTACACAAATAGCGTTTTCCATTCCAGTTGTACAAGTTTTATAATTATGCTCACCTTTGCAGATGCTGCAACGCTCAGAATTCTTACAGAATTTAGCTAAATGTCCATACCTCAAGCACCGGTAGCATTGTTTAACTGGTGGTATATATGGAGTGACATTGTGCCGCCAACCTCCAATATCCAGATATTCAGGTAATACAGATGCAGCAAAAGTAATTGTCACGGTTAGAGTTGGCTGTAACACATATCCATGAGTCAAGGTATTTTTTCTTAAAATTCTTTTAATAGCAATAATTTTCTTAGAACTCGATATCATAGTATATATTTTTTTATTAGATATATTTGTAGGTACATTTCTAATAACGCCTGTAACTTCTGTTGAAGAAGCAGGAATACTGGCCTTAAAATGGTAGTCATTTAAAAAAGTTTTATTATTTAAAAAAGCATTGGCTAAGTCTGGCTTTTGAAAGTATACTCCGATTTTGAATTTATTTATAGATCTAAGATAAGTTACCCCTTTATTAAATCGTTTTAAACAGGAGGAGAGTGAGAGCAAGTCTCTGGATCCAATGGTTTTCTGACTATCTGAGGATTCTACAAAGACAACAAATTCTGTCCCAGGGGATTCCTCGGGATATCTTCTAATATAATCTGTGACGTAGTAAGGTTTATACTTATCGGCCTTATCAATTTCAGATTCTGAGTCAGTAGAAGTATCTTCCGAATATATATCCTTGTCATTACAAGGTTCATGGTCTACATCACCTGAATCGTCATCTTTTTTTTTCCTTTTTCTACAACTGCGCTTCCCCATGAATGCTAATTATATTACTGTCGCTGAATTTAGTGAAAATATAATATTTTATTCAATAATAAGAATTGATAGAGATAGTTTTAATAAATTAATAAAAAAAATTTAAAAAACCCGCTTGTTCTTATTCGAGTTTCCCGCCTTTTTTCATGATACATCATTTTTTTTTTTTTTTTAGTACGTTTGTTCCGTTTGGAACAGGCTAAGGTCGGAGACCATGCTGCCTAGTCTTCAAAAAGATAATTTGGAATTCATGATACATCAGTTTGGCTGTCAATCAGTCAGTCAGCACAAGTTTTTTTTTTTTTTTATATTAGGTAGATAATAATGCAAAAGCTTTTTCAGTCTCTACTTCAAACACAACATTCAAGGACACATTCCAGGAAATGAGAATAAGCAAGATGGATGAACGCGTTTAGAATATGGAAAATTTAATATTCTTAAACTTTGGATATCTCTGAGGGGAGAACTCCACAGAATTTATTGTTTGTATTAAACTTAAAACACGTGTAGAAAGTTCAAAATGAATAGGTAAATTTTACTATTTGAACGCAAGTCTTTTCCACGAGTTTAATCCATCAAAGTGTCATACAAGCATATACGTATTTTAAATTTGTGACACTGGAGTCGAGTCCGAAGTGTCGTTTCTCTAAATTTATCCCTTAATCTTATATTTTAATATGATAGTTTAGCAAAACTATTGTTTTGTGACCCATCGTAAACTGAATTTTTAATTATTTTGACTTAAATCTTTTAGAAATTTAGTTCGTATTTGTCCTCAGAATAAAGATTTCTCTGTGATATCAAATTTTAATTTTATAGATTGATTTAGAGAAATAACACCTCAAAATCGACTCCAATGTAACTAGAGTGCTTTCTCGTTTGTCCATAAATAAAAGTAAATAAAAAATATGCAATATTTGTAATGGCATTACAAATGATAGTTCGATCGATTCGATTCGATATAATTATTTTTAAAAACTTAATTATGTAAGTAATCAGTATGAAGTCATGATTTATAAGGCCTGTAAGACCGTAGAACCTAGTAAGTAAAAAAATCATTACAAAACTCTTTTTACCTTTGAAATATGTAACGTTCAAAATTATATACGATAAGTTTAATTTATTATTTACTAGCAATCCGCCCCGGCTTCACATGAATAAATAGAAATAAGTATTTTATATTAACTGTAACTCGCTGATAATATAGTTTTCTATAGGTGAAAGAATTTTTAAAATCAATTTAGTAGCTTTTACTTTTCCTCTTCATAATATTAGTATAAATTTATATCCTGACAAAAAGAAAAACTTATCAATTCCGTTTCCGTTTTAATTTGCGGTCTGCTATATAACTTATCAAAAGTTGCCCAGTAAACGCTTCGCTTTTTTTTATTAAATCCTTTTTAAGTGGCATAGATAAATAAATATTGACAAATAATTTCTTATTTTTTACGTATTTTATTTATTTATTATACATATTTATTCATTAAATTAATGATGTGTTTGTGATGTTCATGATGCAAATCATTATTGAAGATGACAGTTGCCACTTTTCACCAGATGAGCCGATGGTATATTTGCCATTCCGTATTTAAAAAAAAATATAAAAAAACATTTCTCTAATAAGATTATAGTCTTATCCCAATTAGCTTATACATGAAAATAAAACTAATGAAATGTCGATGCGCGACACGTATTCGTATTCGACAATTCGGGCCGACTACTCGATCCCCAATTAAGCCTCTCTCGATACACGGAATTATCTCTCGAATACGAATCGATCCGATAGTCTCACTCGGATCGTCGGTGATCCCAAATATTGACACTCGATATCGGCCGACGACCGTCGAGGCCCGCACTGGCTTGATATTCGAGTTTTGTTCTGTTTAAACGGACACATTTAATTTTAATGTTCAGTTTTCGCTGACTTGATCAAACATTTGACCAAAGTTATCCAGTTTAACAAAATTTGGGTTAGGGTCTCAATTCACCGCCATTTTATTAATTTTCCTTCGCTCTTTGCTTCTATGTTTCTATACTAGTTACCCCGTTATAAAATAAATCAAATTAATATAAGTGTAATTGATAATAACATCGAAAATATATATAATTATATCTTATAATATATACTTCTAAGTTTTTTTATATAAATAATTAAATAAGCAAAAAAAATATTTATAAGAAATAATTCACAACAAAATAAGCCCAAACGACTGGAGAAACCTCTAAACGCGTAATATACACAAAAAAAAATGTAAGTTAAATTAAGAATCTCTTCTTTTGAGCTAGATTAAAAACGTATATTAAATCGGTATGTTTTAATAGTGCAAGTTACAATAAACGCGAATATAAACGCAAACACCTCGTTATGTCCTGTCACGTAGCAATTGTCAATCGTATTTCAACATCTGTCATTCAACATGGCCCAGTCATCGCCGTATACAGCTATAATTGTGACAATCGATGTTTATAACATTGAGAACGGCCACGTGCACGATATGGTATTGATGGACAGTCTACATTAGGTGTGAGTAAATTGAATACTATACGTACCTAATAATGCCATATTGACTGGAACATTAAGATTAATTTTTTTTTAAATTTTGTACGTAATCCCTAATGTGTGATCATAGAGATGTCCAAAAAAATTTAAATACATTATCGATTACGCATTATCTTAATCTTATATACAAGTATGCAACTCTAAATAGCCCACAAAAAATATTAGACAGATTGTCATTTACAAATTTAATATATAAAATACATTTTAAAACGGTAAAATATCTCATTTCTGTAGAAATATACAAAAATTTTTAGCACCAATTATGCCACGTACACTCCTAGTTTCATTACATTTAAATTATCAGATGTATAAGTAATAAAATATAAATACATGATTGATTTTCTTAAATACCGCTACAATATGCCTAATATTATTTTACTGTGGTGGTATTTTTACCAGACAGATTGTGCAGAAACATTCTACTAATTTGGTTGCTATTTACAACGACATACACAGAGACAATTCTCGTTGCCGTGAGCACCTCTGACGCTGACGGGCCCATAATGTCAAGTGAAATGGAAAGCGGAGAGACGTCGTCGGTGTTTAATTTTCACACGCATTTGGCTTCAGCTGATACACGGCGGTGCGCTGCGACTGCGAGACGAGCAAGTTTTAATTAGTTTAGTGGCTCGGTCATACGCGAGTTGTGGAATTAGCGGTGTTATTTTCGTTGCTTGTTTGCATCTCACTGGGTCATTGATTGTCGACACCTTTTATTCGATAGTAGCTATTTACCGCGCTGTTGCCCATTTACATCAATATATAAAGTATTTATTTATTTATTTATTCTTTATCACACATTACAATATATATCCATTCCATACAATCACAAATTACACAGTCAAGATTTCATTTAAAAAAATATTATTTGGACAAATTAAATTATTACTGTATTAGTACCTTAACTTTTATTGTTTCTTTTTTATATAATTTTGTGTCATTATGCCGTATAGTGAAGAGCACTGCTTATCCTAAAGTACAGGATTTACCTATTTAGGGAGCAAAGTTTTACCTATATTTAAAATGTAACATTTATTTTGAAATAAATTATTAAATAATATATATATATACAGAGCAAACTTAATACCTGATGTCAGTTAACCAATTTATAAATGAAATAAATATTTTAATAGATAACAACAAAATATCCTATATATTAAGAGTGGATATGCCGTATATCAGAATGGTTGTGTGGTCCCGACATAGAATGAGCCACCTCTTCCTTTCCCGTGAGTGTCGTAACAGTCGACTAAGGGACGGCAAAGGATGGGCAGCAGCGTCCGTCTTAAAACATCTGTAACACTTGACTGCGGTCGTCAATCCGCCTGCCAAGCGTAACAACTACTGACAAAACTCCTCAAGGGGGAGGCTTATGTTCAGCAGTGAACGGTTAATGGCTGATATGATGATGATGAAGACGAGATATAATCCACCCGTAAGCCGGATATCATTCAATTCTATTCAACCGTTTAAGTGTAATTAAGTAACAAACATCCCAACATCTTTACAAATTTTCAAATTATAAATTTGTTATACCACTGAGGAAACAAACAAGCATACGCACTATCTGATAGTAAGCGATTACTATAGCCTATGAACGCCTGCAATACCAAGAGCATTACGCGCACGTTGTCAACCTTAAAGAAACCTCTTCGCCCCTTTTTTGAAGAATCCCATGCTGTAGTCTGTTGAAAACCCCTAGACAGGGAGCTCATGCCATAACCTGAGCGTTCGTGGGAGTGGAAACGAGTCGAATCCGTATCTCTCCGCAACAATCAGATTAAATTTTGCAATGTAATATTTTAATTTTCCCAAATGTTGAGGTTTGCATTTTTTTAAATATTAAAATAAATTTTTAACTAAACATTTACTAATTATTATATTATTATTTTTAATTATTTAACTAAAATAACATTTATTATTAACATAAAAAAATTACAGAACAAAACAAAAAGAGAACAATATAAATCAATCGATATTTATTGCAGTATCATACTTGCACAGCAAATAAAATAATAATCAACTTTCAATAACATGTCACAACCCTACCATATAACACAATATTACAGATAAACATGAAATACTTTCGTCGAATCGAGTACTCATTTAAAATAATTTCCCCCTTCGGGCATTTGAGCGTCGCAAGCAATATCACCATTTATTGCATTACGTTTAAATTCGTAGATTCTCACATCAAAGAGCAACAAAGGGAAATATGTTACGCTCCCCGTACGTACAGGTACACAGGCGTACACGTACGTTTCAATTTGTGATGGAATTGATACATCAAACTGGAGAATATCGGGAGAAGTATAGATAAAATAAACCGAAATTGGAACTTGTGAATGTTCCAGAATTTTTGCGTTCATTGTAAGTAATTCTTATCGATACGCGTAAAAACACAATAATACACTTACGACATGATATGGCGCCGTTATCTTTTTGCGGAATAAAAAATAACGTTTTCCTCTATTCCGACACGACTTTCAGAGGGGAGATAAAACATTTTGAAAGCGGCATGTGAATCACGTGTATAGGGTTGCTATGTTATAATTCAAAATGTACCGGCACAAAGCCGGATATTTAGATTGTAATAAATACCCGGACATTTAAAAATGTAAACGTTTTCAAATGGATCCGGATATTTAAAAAATACTTTAGTCGCACAGATATAGAAATAGGACCGAGGTCTCTAATTTCTTTTAAAAATTCCTGTTGTGCGCTACCTTAAACTATCTCTTTTTTAATTCATCACGTCTTCACCTTTTGGCTTTTTTTTCTTTCAAATGATATTTATATTTTGTTATCTAACTAGTAATTTAATTACTAAAATGGATGATTTATTCCTTTTCCGCCTAAGTAAAAAACCGAAAAAAATCCGGACGTGTTTGGAAAAATCCGAACGATTGGTGACCCTGGACGCGTGTGACATTATATAAAATAGTTCGCGATTAGAGAACGTTTCGGACGATTTTTCTCAGCAATGCGAGTCCGGGGAGTAAGTACAACGTGAGTGCATAGGGGACATATTGCAGCGTACGTGCGTGACACATGATTCTGCACGTGGCACGTTACTCCCTTATACCGCTGACGGGGTGTGTCTAGTCGCGCCCGTTGAAGCAATTGTGCTGCCAACATTGCAATTTCGTTGATACATATGGTCGCTACTAGATATAATTATGCTCTGTGACAATATTCTTATTCTTAAATACTAATATCTGTATCATCATCACCATAATTTTAGCCACTATCAGTCCACTGCTAGGCATAAGCCTCCCCCATAGACTGCCATAAAGAACGATCCTGAGCTACCTGCATCCACTTAATTAACTCATAACTATTTATCACGCAAAATTGTACGAAAAAGTTTTTCTTGAAACATTTCTATTGAAATACTCTATCTATATAGTCTAAGGTAACAACTTACGAGACATCTTCACTAATTTAACATAGTATTTGATGATGCAATAAAGTTTACTCACAAAAAAAAAATCATCAAAATCTGTTCAAATTTGGCGAATGTAGATATCGCAAAGCACGCACATTTCTTTCCTTTTTTGAAGTTGGTTATAAACAACTGTCATCACATCACCGTTTTATGCATATTCCCTATATAACTTGTTCCCGATGGTGTGTGCACCGTGCCGCGATCTCCTGGCACCCTGCGTCCCTCGCCCGCGTTCCACATTCAAATTTATTCAATTTTAGCGAGCGATCCGCGTGGAAATGAAACGTCTCGGGAACACTTCCTAGTCTATTAGCATTCGTAGCCGTCTCGTCATTGTTATAGTTGAACGCAGGGCTGCCTACGTAAGGGGTGGCGCCTCCTGCTGTTTGCCTTATTATAAATTCTGATGTAATTACATTAATTTATTTTTTTTATTTATATAAATTGTTTAAAAAAAGTTAATTATCCAGGATTCGATGACTTTAAAATAGCATGCTGTAATGAGGACTAACGTTACCATTTCTAGTAATATACTCTATCAAATCGACCTCCTTGCAGCTCTTTGCTGAACTTGTAAAAATTGGAATTCTAAATATTGTAATTCTAATTTTTATATGCAACATGAAAACGAGTTGATGGTTCACCTGATGCAAAACTATAACTGTCGCTTATAGACATACTGTAGATATCTCTGAATACATTGTGATGCTCATTGTATACCTCATACATTGTCAGCGTCGTGCAATATCACACGTTGAACAGCCTTTTATCTTAAAATAAAGGAAAACAAATATTCTCGATTGTACTTGTATTATACAAGCAACAGAAAGATGTGTTGAATTCAAATATGTTGCACCTACAATGGATTTTAATTGATCATCAAACAATGATACTCGTATAACAAGAGTGAACGCAATAGGTCGTTAAACAAAATAATGGGATATAAAATATTCTACTCACCTCGAGATATGCACAGATGCTATACTCGAGTGGTCGTATTGTTTCGTTGTTTCCCTTTAACGAGACGCTATTGAAGATTTCGATATTATTCGATTCCATTTTCCGATAATAGATATAACAATCGAACATCGACACTTCAAAAGGAGGGTAAGGTTTCTTCAGGATCGGTAACCACTTACCATCAGGTAGGCCGTATACTTTATTACCTTAGTGCTATAAAAAAAAACTTGAAAATATTTAGTCGTTAAATGATAATCTAATACAGTGTATTTAGTAGAACGCGCAAAAATTGTTTATTCCATTGTATTTATAAATGTGAGCTTATCTTATTCTTTTGTAAATAGTACTTAATTCCCCTTTTGTAGTTGTAATATAAGTAAATGTCAAAACGTAGTATGTACAATCTCTTTTTTCCATACGTTCCCATCAACCTACAACCTAACCTTCTTATACACAAAAATGTCATACCAAATAAATCTATTTTAGCTATTGAACTGTTTTGTCTCACTCTTTTGTACAAAATTCTCGATCTGAAAGAAAATGACAAAACAGTGTAACATTTAAAATAGTTTTGTAGAAGGTTTTAGTTTTTATGAATAACGCAGTTAGACTGCAAATAACGTGTAGAAAAGCAATTATTTGTTTAAAAATAATAATTAATACGATCCGAGTCTTTTAAGCGAAATTATGTATGACCATGTATTTGAAACAAAACTTTCCCACTTAACACTATTAACAGAGTTATCCACCATAATATAATCCTATATTAGTTAATTCAATAACCTGCACCATTACCCGGAATTCCGCCCTATCCACTCGAATGTAAACCTACGCTAAGTGTCGTGGAAGTTGTAATGGCAGCGGGGGGGGGGGGGGGTGTAGGTATATTTTCGTCGCCCATTCTCTCGGATCTGTTGAAAAGCTAGCGCACATAATAAACTCTCGTCAAATAGAACGGGAGATAAACACGGCTGCGAGCACTTCCTACGCCGAAACAATGCCGTGCCACGGTCGTCAGTATTTGAGCAGTAATTTCTAAAGCTCGAGTTCGCTGGAAAATTTGTTTGTTGAGAATTTTTCGCAGATTCCGAAGCCACCGCAGTTTCTGTCAACGGTACCATTGTGCGCGGAAACTATAGCGGATTTCGAATATTTCATATCGGTCGCTGAGAGGATTGAACCAGTAAAATACGTAGGAAGATCACTGTTCTAGTCGTGTTGTTAAGAAAGTTGTTTTGCATAATTGGGTTCTCGGTCAATCCAATTTAAAAGTAACGAGTCTTCGCTAAAACGCGGCTGAGGTGCTCTGCATTTTATGTGACGTATTTTATAAATTATCTTTTTTTTTATAAAAGATAGAAATTCAAATAGATGGTAGATTTTCGTTTTATCTATTCCAAAATAATTCCAACCAGAATGCAACCTCAGAAGCGACAACCTATGAGATGTATTATAAATTTCATGTTAGATTAAGTAAAACACTACTTTTACCACTTAATAATTGAGCCATAAACTAGTTTCTCATCTATACTATATTATAAAGAAAAAAGTCCTGACTGACTGACTTAACAATGCACAGCCGAAATTACCAATTCTTGATAGTAAATTCCTTTTATGACCTACATAAGTAATAAGAAAGGATTTTGCAAAATTCGATGCCTAAAAGTGTAAATATACGAGTGGAAGTTTGTATGAAATATATTTTTTTAAATAGTCATATTTATATTAAAAAAAATTAAACTTAATTTCAGTATTTCTCTAAATTTTGTTAAATAAGGAATTATGTCATTTTTTGATCCACGTTTCTTTGTCAAAAATGTTCAATTTCACCAGTAGAACACTCCCTTCATACTAACGATTTTAATATCATTTTGTATATAAAACATAAAAGGACAACATTGCAATAGTTAAAATAGGTTTATTTGATATTTATGAATTTATAAATGTGGTTATATGATATTTTACATCCTATTTAATCCTACGAATACTACCTACTATTATAAATGTAAAAGTTTGTGAGGATGTAAATTTGCTACTCAATCATGCTTAAATGGATTTAAATGAAATTTGTTACACGGAGAGGTATATCCTAACTTAATACAGGATAATTTATATATCGATGCACGGGTAAAACCGGGAAAAGCAGCTAGTTTCCAATAAAATAAAAAATAATATTAAAATCAAGCTTGTCTCCGTATACTTTGTTTACATTTGAGTATTTTTTATGCCAAGTATTCCTCATAGTTGGTGGTTTTCCGTGCGGTTTGTCCTCAGTGGTTTGAGTCAAACAGGCCACGATAACGACATGAGCTATTCGCTTAATGTGTAATAAGCACAATACATTTAAACCCTGTTAATTATAGTCGGAAGCGACGAATTAAACAGCCAGCACAGCCGGGACACGCCACGCTAACGAGTTTTGACAATTTTGTAACAACTTAATAGAGAGAAAATTAGTTCCTCGCCTTAATGCCGTACCTTGGAAACTATTCCGTGTAATTTAAATGCACCCAGTTGTGGAATATCTTTAGCTTCTTCTAAACTAATATTGTAAAGGGGAATTATATGATTTTCTTTTTGTTTAGCATTAATAAACTCAAAAAATACTTACCTCTTCTTTATGTCTATCTATTTTGTTATTAACCCATGTTGTCTCACTGCAAAGCATACTTCTCCCTCAAATCCTTTCAAGAGTGTCAGTTCAGCGTCATCCTTAACGTGTCCCTTTTAAACGTACTTCATATATTAAATGAAATTCTTTATTAGCTCTATTATCAACAAGTAATGGTAAAGTCAAGAAACCGTGCGAAACCGGGGCGAGTCGCTAATCAATAAAATACGTACCCAAAGAGGTCCTCCTCATCCCGTCTTGAGACGAGAACTTCTTCCACTACATAATACAAGTTATCATCATATACATACAAATGCTACTATACTACTATGCGTATTGTCTGCGTTTAATTGAATTTATGTCACTTGTAAACCTACAAGTGTGGTTCTGATTGTTAGTGAAATATGAAACATCTCTATTTAACTAACTGCTAACTTATCTGCAAGGTAAATGCTGAGGTAGTGAAAATTTAAACGTGTTATATTGAATAAACTGGATATAAATACCGTTAGATACGATACCTTTTTATATTCCCATAAGAACAAATTCAATATTTAAATCTGCATATGATCTGATAGTCATCCTTATATAAATTGATCCTTAAAAGATATTGCATACAAATTACAAGTTTAACAAATACTATTTTAAACATAAAGAACGTTTAAAATCCACATTTGAAACCTGTGCAAAATCTTCTAAAATCAACGCATCATTTAAGAAAATTGTCAATGCTCAAGTTTGTTTTTCTCCGAATAAAAGAAATGAACCGAGTATATACATTACTTTGGATTCAAAACGGAATAATAAAATAAATAGCACTCTTAGGCTGTTCGTCACATTTCATGAAGACCATTAGTCTGTATTTCGCGGCTTCAAAGAAAAGTGAAAATTCACACTCCATCCAACCCGCGGGCTGGAGTACTAATGCACATTCATATTTTCTCCAGCGTAACGTGGCTAATATTAATGCGTGTAAGTATGTCATGTCACATCGAGAGACGAAACTGTTCGCACCTCTCTAGCCTTACCTCGGCGCAAAGGTTGGACGTTTCTAATTTCTTGAGACCTTCACAGTTGCAACATGAGCGACAATTTGTTCTTTGTTTTATCTTATTAATGATCCGTGAACGTTTAAATCTAACGCCGATTGCAATTTTAATGTTCATTTGTGACAACGGTTGTCCAATGTAGTGATAATTCAATTGAATAGCGATTGACTACGATCGGAGTCTAAGATCAAATCCCAGCAACCTCTGACTTTAAATTCATATTTGCGTCAATAAAAATAATTGTTAAATGCTTCGTTATTCGAAGTGCACGTTAAATCGTATCCAATAAGTCATGTCGAGAGCATATAACAAAGATGGCATTGAAACTCTTAACACCAGAGTGTGACACCTTCATACGAGTACTAGTATTCTACCGCTGGGAACGTAACTTTCCCTATAAAAGGAGAATACAGTTTACTATTATCACACTAGTTATACGGCTTGGTCTAGGTTTTTATTTCGAGTCTTCCTTGTCTATATACTGGTCTATTTTGTTCCCTTAAGCTAGAGTCACACTATATTACTGATTACGATTCGATCTTGATCTGATAGTCTTACTTCATCCCTATACTCAAATCTTCCTATAAGAACATACAAAATGTATATTTATCCGCCGCAAAATTCCTGTTGTCAAATTAAATATAGAAATCATCGTATAATTACAGAAAATACTTTAAAGTGGAAAAAGATGGATAATGATAGCGTCCTTAATTTCAAATTCTAAATCCCTTAAGAATTTATGATTGTTGACACGATTAAGTTATATTTTATCTCTGTCTCTTAAAATTGGAAGCCAGTTTAATAAAAAAGCAAAGTAAAATGTATTATCTGATTTAAAACATTCACAACTTTTGTTTTACCTTAAATATTTTTTCTAAAGCTGAAATCTGTCAGGACTCCTGATACATTTTAGGGACTTCATTTATCCTTTGTTCAGAACTATTATTAGATATTATAGTAATCGTTCGAACATATATATATATATATACTACTACATAGATACATATATATATCCTTAATAAAATAGGTCATAAGGAGCATAATCATATAGATCAAGAAACTTCACATAACCTGTGTCCGTCAGTATTCACGCACACAAACACGGTCACGATGTGCGTGCGTCACATAAGTTCTGCTTAACAGCATATTGTCCGGGTATGAACAGGCATACGCACTCGCATCGAAGGGCGAAAGTTACGAGCGGGCATCTAACTTATTACGATCCGGGAGGCACGTTGTGGCCTTGCCTCGGCTTCAGCACACATACACTCGAACGCACCTTTGGAAATTTTTTATACCGTAACTTCACTCTCCATTTACGAGTGCTTTATTTTATTAACTTTGCGTGTATGATCATGCGTTTATGCATTTAAATAAGAAATCAACGCGGACAATATGTATCTTACATCCTAAGTATTTTCTTTTTTTATAGGTAAAGATAGAATGGTGTATTCGCCTATGCTAACGGTATACCATGGCGGATCACCAGTAAAAGGATGGAACGATAAATACAAAGTCAGTTATATGATTGTACGAATCTGAGACTGTAAATTAATTACGATGGTTTCCAGAGAGGACCACGTAAACGTGGGGCTGACAGAGAATATTGTTTATAAAGTATCCAAAGAGTTGATGCATATTGGAGTTTTTGTAATCTTGTCTGGATGCAGGATTTAAGGTAATCTCCCCAGTATAAAAACAGTGTAAAGAAAGATAATAAAGAGATCATATCCGGGAGAATACAATATAATATTATAATAAGAATCATTCTACATTTATCTAAAGCGAATATTTTGTGGTCTTAAATAAATGAAGAATTGAAACTCTTACAATTTTTTCTGACCAAACGTAGTAATCGTAAGCTAATGTAAAAGGGACACATTAATAAGGACTAATATAATATTATAAATTTGAAAGTTAATTCGTTTATTTATTACCTCTTGCTTCCTTAGTCGCTCAACCAATCGTCGTGAAATTTAATATGCGGGTACTATAAAATACGGAGAAACACATAGGCTACTTTTTGTCCTGGCCAATGAATATATCTCGGTCAAGTGGACGAAGTCTTGAGACGTCAATGGTTTGTTATGGTGATGAAAAAAAGAAAGATTACCTCTAAGACTATTAATATTGAAATATATTTTTTTATTAATTTATTGATCACATTTTGCAAAAACAAAATACAAGTAGTTATGTAATGTAAATTCCACTTTTTTTTTCAACAGTGTTTAAATTTATACTTTGTTATTTATAATCAAACAAGAAAGGTTTGATTTTTATATAAATTTTTATTGTTACTCTAGTTACACTAACATAGTTTATGTTACTGTAAAGGAGACATACAGTTTAATAATACAAAAAGTATAGATCTCATAGATTCTACTTAATATTATGTGGTTCCTTTATTTGTTTATTTCGAGTTACTACTAGAATTGTAACCTGAATTAGAATCTGGGAATTGCTATCTAACTTTATTCTGTACCGTACATTTTATTTTGCATGCGTACGTGCAAATTTTATATTATATAATAAACATTACGTAGTAGTTATCTAAATATCGCACATAATCATTGTTACCAATCGCCACTTTTTTGTTTTGCTTGATTTTCATACTAACGTTGTGTGTTTAATACTAATTAATACCCTAAGTAATAATTTAAATATTGACGTTGAATTCAAATTCGGAACTTCTTTTATGCAAAGTAACAAAGATACGATAATGAGGAAGTAGACTTTTTAATTTAGAACAGGGGTTCCCAAACTTATTTTGTCTACTGCCCCCCACTTTGCGAATAAATTATTTTTAAGGGCCCCCATTTTTTCACCTACTTAAAAACCACTGTTACTTCAAGATCAACAAATCACCCCCCAAGCCTCTACACAACGCCCCCATTTTTTTTTTCTGGGTCTCTTACCGCCCCCTTTTAGGCCTGCAACGCTTACAAGGGGGCGTTATCGCCCGCTTTGGAAAAGACTAATTTAGAACTTTATACATCTCCACTTGGTTGTAAAAACTAAATTAAATTGAATTCAAATTCAGTACAACTCAGTGGCAGTTGCATTATTTCAATAAACTTTTAGAAATGATATCGAATAAAAATTAATTTAATCTTTTTTTATAATTTTTTTTTCATATTTTATTTATGTAATGATTAACGTCAAAAGAAAGAAAAAAGAAGATCTCAAATTAAAAAGTTCAACTGCAAAATTCTAATTACAGTATCAATACTTCTGTACCACGAGTTTCATCAAATACGATCACTCAACAGTTTAGTGCTATTATTTTTTGTCATTATTATTTATTGCAATTAGGAGGATATTATCTTAAGTCACAATAATATCATGCCTGTTGACAGCTGCTATCCGGCTCGAAGGACCAATGTGACATTAATCCATTTCTATCATTCATACTTTTCCTCATTCATTACTCGTTTCATATCTCGTTATATCAAGCGGATTTAACGCCAAAATATATAATGTATTAAGTACCTACTCGTGTAAATACTGAATCTATATTTTCCTCTAAGTAATATGAGGTATATAATTATTTTCTTATTTCTATTCCTATAATATATCTATTTATAATAAAATAGTTTTACTTTGGTAAAAATAATTACGATTTATGCATCCTATTACTGAATTTTTGTTTATTATAATATTTTTTTCATTTTCTCTCTGCTCTCTACTTTTCATACGTAGGGTCACGACTAGGGAAAGAAGGCATAATTATATCTGTGTAAAAACGAAAAACTTTAAATAAAATATATATACGCTTATATCTCACGCTTGCCCAGGCGGCTCGGTATAGAGCCGACTAATATCCTCACTTATTAATAAAATAATGTTGTTTGTGTGCTGTAAGCAATGCAAAATAAATAATTCATCTATCTATAATATAAGAATTTAACTTAATGGTCGAGGGATGGGCAGCCCAGTCCCTCTAACAGCACTAAGCGTCTAACCACAATTAGGCTTTGGTAATGTAAAACATTACCGAAACCTAAAAACGGGTACTAACCCGCGTGCCAAACGTGGCAACTACTGTCAAGACATATTTTATGGGAGAGGCCTATGTTGAACAATGGACAGTTAACAGCTGGTATAATAATAATAATAATAAACTCTTTATTGCGCACAAAAGAGATATATACAAGGAGTATTTATACAGAATGTGCATATACAAAAGACGGCCTTATCTCAGCTAAAAGCAATCCTACAGACAATCTGGCATAAATAGTAAATAAGTACAGAGAGAAAGGTAGATGGCGCAAGTCAGACACAGTAAATACAAAAAGTATCCAAATAAAATGCATTTTATTCTAAATATCATTTATATAAAAATAAGATATAATAATATTAGAAGTATTAATTTAGAGTATCCGTTCGTAATATTAGTACATAGTGTGCATATTTAAAAACAAGAGGTAGATATTAATAGTAAGAAATAAGTGTCACATGACGGCCGACGAGTGACTGTGAAACAATGCCTAATTACTATTCTGAATAATCTAACAAAACATTACCATGTAAATTACTGTTTGCGTAACAGCACAATAAATTATTATTATGATAGTGTATAACATTGAATTCTACTTAGTTTTACTAACGTGGTTTGTAGGGAGGAAAGGGGTTGTTAGTAATGGAAACTGAGAATCCCATTGCTAGTAATATACCCAACCAGGTCGACCTCCTCGCGGTTCCCCCTGGAAACTATCATGGTTAATTCCTGATGAATTCATCATGATGGGCTAACTGGCCTGTTTTCATTCTCATCTATCACCCTTCCTGATGCTCCGCCAGCGTATCCCGTTAGCGCAGGCGGAGTTACCATACCATTTTCACCCATCAACTATACAACGTGGTTTGTAAGAAACTTACTAAAATTACTATAAAAATTTTAAGATTGTCTTCCACAAAAGAAAAAATCGACTTCACTTGTGTAAAAGTCAGTTATTTTAATTTCAAAACTGAACTACTGAATCGATTTTGATGAAATTCCAATCTATAAGTATATCCTTGTTGATAAGAAAATAATTTTCCAAATCGATTTATAGCTGACGGAGTTACCAGAGGGAGACTTTGCACAAAAGTCGATTGCTTGTGTACCTCTGTCCTATTCGTGTTTCAACCGTAAAGTAGTTGTGTTTGCATGGCTGTGTTTGGGTTTGACTGTACTGGATACAGAGGAATAACACCTGAGTCCTCAGGAATGGCAACGCATTGGGGGGTATCATGGGTGAAACAGTATACTCTGTTATGTCCATGGTACTGCAAATGTCTATAAGCGACGGTTACCACTTTCCATCAGGTGGACCGTCAGCTTGTTTGCCATTCTAAGTTGTATAAAAAAAAAGTTATGAGGTAAGAAACATAAAAAAATACAACCTAATTGAGAAACTCCTTTTGAAAGTCGATTGAGAATAGATTAAATTCTAGTGTCATAAATACATACATATCATTACATTACATTACATTAAATACCATTTTAAACGCTACAGGACATACTATATGTTGAAATTGCCTAAAAATTATTAAGTGTTCATATTTAAAGTAAAAAAAAGACGATTTCTATGCACTTGCTAGTTTTTTATAATTAGGTAGGGTAATTTTTTTACAGCAAGAAACACTCCGAATATTTTGATTTTTCATTCCATCATAAAATTTTGTGTCTTATTACTTATTATATCAAATTTCAAAAACAGGTATTAAAATTCATTGAATTTTTTTATGGCTATGTTTTTTTTTTATGTTACTTATGAAATGCAAACAAGCTGACGACCCATCCAAACAATAATAATCATATCAAAATTAATACGGATCCTCCACAATATTTCTGTTTTTAATTGCAATGTTTTATTTTTCTTGAACTTTCTCTCTCTCTTTTATTAAACATATTTTGCCCTTTAAATTAATAACCCCTTTTATTAATCGTAAACAAACGTAAAATTTCATTTTAAAAAGTAAACTTCAATTTTATACCAACTTGAAAATATGAGTAAATTTAGTTACATTTGCGTTCGAAGTATTTTTGTCTACGCAAAAACTACATAAGAGTGACATTTACATAAATGTAAATACTGTCCTTATGACTGATACAGAAGCTCGTTTAATATAATATACTCTGTGGCCTTCGAGTATACGCGCTTATTGACTAATATTTCGAAGTGTAATTAAATAGGTAATTAACTTAAATGCATTACCTAGTATTCTCTAGTGAACGACCATGAGGTGGACGAAGATTTTTTTCTATTTGTGTGTGAAAATGGGATGGTAACCCAGCCTACACTATCGATATACGCTGGCACTGGTGCCCACCAGTTATAGATGATAAGTGAGCATGAAAGCAGGTCAGTCGGCCCATCGTGAAAAATTCGATAAAAATTAACCACGATGATTTCCAGGGGTTTTAATTTTTAAATGAATGATAATGGAATGGTAACCCCACCCGCGCTATCTGTATACACCGGCGGGGCGCCAGTGAAGAATGATAGGTAAAGATGAAGCAAGTCAGTTAGCCCATCGTGACGAATTCAACAAGAATTGTTCACGATGGTTTCCAGGGGGAACCACGTGGAGGTCGACCTAATAAGGTATATTACTAGCAATGGGGCTGTCAAACTCCATTGCTAACAATCCCTTTTCCCCCTTTTCCAGGGGGTTAGACGACGATTGGACATCTTGAATAGGATGACGACTATAAATTTACAACTTAAATATTTAAATTTATTTTTAAATAAATACTCCCGTGTAGTGACGGAGTTAAAATATAAAATAATCGCCGTTTCTTTTCTATAATAAGTTAAAGAATAATCAAATTTGATACATAAATATAATAATTATAATTTATAACGTAACGTAAAAAAATAATAAAAATAAGTTGTTTAATAAATTATATGTATTTGATATTTTTGTGCATTACAAAAAATATTAATTCACTCTTGCGCCACCTGCCCACTTCTATCTGTTCTCCTTTAACCAAATGTTGTCTGTAAGAGATTGCCCTAGCGATAAGACCGCCTTTTGTATCTTTATGTGTATATTTATGGTGCAATAAAGAGTTAAATAATAATAATACTCGCAGTACAAGTATAAAGAAGAGTCCGAAAACACGTGCCTCCCAGTTTGTTAGTTTATTTGCACGTCCATTAGGACGTGGTTTTTACAGTTAGGACTCGGGTTGCCAGGTGGGATTTAGCCGGATATATCCGGCTTTCAATGGTCGTGTTTGGTGCAACTACAAATCAAAGGGAAATACATTTGGTTAGATCTTTATTTAGACTGTTTTCTTGTTTCGTTATTTTTTTTTTTTGTTTACCACATTAATGTTTTTTCTTTTAAATACAACCATAAATTTTTTTCTTCATAAAGCTTTTACCTGTGACTTCCTCCGCGTGATCAGGGTATGTTGATTGACCGAAATAAATAGTGAACTATGTCTTGATCTATCCTAAATAGCAATTGCATACCAAATTTCATGACTAACTGACTAAGAAGCAACAAAGAAATAAACTCACTTTTATACATATTAGTATCGAGTAGTAACGAGAATAATATCAGATTTTCTTTAAATAGATAGGTAGACGTGAAAATTTTTCAATAAAACCCAAACCTAAGTAAACTAGTTGATTTTGATCGTTTATGGTCACTATATCTATAATAATTACTATAAAAAGGAAAGATTTTATTTTTGTATGTTTGTTTGTAATAAATAAACTCAAAAACTACTTAACCGATTTTAAAAATTCTTTCACCTATAAACAGCTACATTATCAGCTATTAACATAGTAATATATATTATTTTTAAAAAAATTGGAGATACCTATGTAAATTACAATAATGTGACCCAAGGTATCAATAATTTACCTAGCAAAGCTAATATAAAATACTGATTTATCTATGTATCTGTCTATATATTTTTTAAAACTTGCAAAGCCAGGGCAGTTTACCAGTATTTTACATCTCTCCCATACTTAAGATGGATATATCGGTACCCATTTATTATCTCAAACAATTTAGACTACATTTTACGAGGAAAATTCTAACATATATATGTACAACATAATAACTATAATACATGCACATATAAACACAAAAAAAAATGTTAAATAACCCCCTTTTTTAACATTGGGATAAAAGGCGCAGTGCCATCAACTTTTTTATTATAAAAGCAACAATAATTATGCAAAATGAATGTTTAGAGTAAAATGCACTTAATGTCCCACGAAAAGATACACTTAAAGTCGTTTAGGGGGCTCTCAGACGGTTGTTTGTATGACATTACAAACAGGACAGGTCCTGGGAGGCATATAATTGAATATCACCCCCCCCCCTCAGCCCTCTCCCATTGCGACTTCACAATTTTATAAGGAAAAGTAATTGCCCAACTCGGTTAGATTACGAGGATTCATTATTTATTAATAAAGTTAATTGAGATGAAATTTCGATCTTGTTCCTGGATAAAGATGGAATTATATTTCATTATTTATAATGTAGTCACGCTTTCGCGTTTCAGGTTAGATAGAGACAACAAAGCTCCGTTTATCTATTCCTATCGTAACATTATTAAAATGCAAATTTCCCCAAATACTCTTTATTTACTTACACATTTATTAACATAATAATAGATGTATATAATATACTCTGTAATACGTCAATTAAATCTATTTATATACTCAGGTAAAGTAACAAAAATATGTAAAGTATTTATAATAATTTTATTTATGTTATTAATTGTTGCCAAGTGAAGAGAATTTATAGTTTATAATAAACATACTTATATACACCTGCACTTACTGTACCTTAAGTTTATATAATAATAATAGATAATTTGAGAATGTCAAGTGAAACTGGTCAGGTAAAAAGAGGGAGACTTTGTACAAAAGTCGATTACTTGGGTACCTCTGTCCCATTCGTGTTGCTACCGTGAAGCAGCTGTGCTTGCATGGATGTGTTTCGGTTTGAAGGGTGGGATATGGCGTGAATTTACTGGGTACAGAGGAATAACACCTGAGTCCTCAGGAATGGCCACGCATGGGGAGTATCATGGGCGAAACAGTATACTCTGTTATGTCCATGGTACTGCTCATATTTATAGGCGACGGTTACCACTTTCCATCAGGTGGACCGTCAGCTTGTTTGCCATTCTAAGTTGTAAAAAAAAATTGTGAAATAGTAAAATTTTGTTAGTATGTGCTTTATGTAATATATTAAATTATATATGTTATATTATGTATATTGTATGTAAGTAATATCAAAATAGATGTATACTTGATTCTTTTTCGATATTACTTTAATGCAACCGACGCGGGAACTTACGTCGACCGCCGCCGCGCATTATACTACCCTAAGATTTCCACTAAATTTCACTGCAATGCTTTGTTCGCAGTAATATATGATCATATTTTTATTGTAAATAATTTATAATTTTATTTCACAAAATCACCTGTTACAATAATGACAATTTTAGTGTGGGACAGGGAAGTAGATACTATCGATTATGGAAATAATCATAAAATTGGTGTAAAATTAGGGAATATATCACTAAATGTAAAGAAGTGTAAGAAGAAGAGGTTCCATTTTTTTTAATTCGCTTAAAACATTCCAAAGTCATAATTAAAGATTGTGCCCCAAACAAAAAAACCGACTTCAATTCTGACAAAATTAGTTATTTTTATTTTAAAACTAAAATACTAAACCAATTTTGATGAAATTTCTATCGAACCAATCTATATTTTATTTTCTTTTGAATAAAAGAAGAATTTTTTTAAATCGATTTAAAATTGGCGAAGTTATGGGGTAACAAACATAAAAAAATACAATAGAATTAAGAAATTCTTTTCTGAGTTATGAATTAACATAAAAAAAAAATTGAGTACCTCTTTCTTTTTAAAGTAAATTGAAAATAAAGAATGCATACGTTAATTGCATTGTAAATATTCACTCAACATATTCATACTGAATGTAAAAACATTTTTAGAATAAAAGTATTATTAAATTCACTTTTAGCTGCGCCCGCTACATCGTTCGCCCCTCGTATTTTAGCATTTTCCCATAGGAATGACACATTTTTCCACAGTAGAAACTATCTGCATGACCTAGTTACTGAGTTCATATGTCTATATCAACTCATCAAAATTTGTCCAGTAGTTATTATAAAAAATTCTAATATTTGATATTTTAGTGACCGAATCGATGGCTTTCATGTTGAGGCGTTTCGAAGAGACTTCAAAAAGAAGATGACTTGTATTTTTTATGTTACAAAATATTTTTAAAAATTTTGATAATTATTTTACAACCGATAAGAAGTACTCCCGCAGTGGATGTAGGTGACTCAGGACCGTTCCTTATGGCAGTCTGTGGAGAAGGCCTATGTTCAACAGTGGACAGATAATGGTTGAAATGAGATGAGAAATATGTTCCGTATAATTTAAAATCGACGTGCCAACAATTACCACTAGTACTAATATCTGCTCCAGTACACACTTCTGCTTCCCATTAAGTTTTGCTGCTGCGTGATTAATAAATCAAGTGACAATTGTGAACATTTCAGTAATGAATAGCCTTCGACACGTTGAGAATAATACCCCAGTAATTATACAGTAAATTGTTTCCTTCTTATATTATGGTACAAATAACTCCTCCTCTCCTCTTCCCCCCTCCCTTGCCGCGTCCCCCTCGCGCCTCAGTCAAGAGGTTATGTAAATTGTTTAACGAACGGTGCCGTTACGGGCCCGATGGCGCACTTAAGGCATTAACATTTTAAAACGTTATTTGCGCTAAGTACACAATTACTTCTGCATTTAAACTGATTACCCTCCGTGTTTAAGAGAGGATTCACTTTAAATATTCTAATTAGTAGTTACCTTGGACTTTTACGGTGGCACACTGAATGGGCGTACTTGCTAACAGTAGCGTCCAAAGAGTAGCTCGTTCCTTACTATATAAGATGCTTACTTATCGCGTGGACACTCAAGTAATATTGTTACGTGTCTGGCAAAATCTTTAAAGTTCATACAAGGATTTTTTTAATATAATTAATATATGCTTATATCGTGAAATGCAAGATTCACATTTCCATATAAAAGTTACTCTTAAAATAATCCCAAAGATTAAATATCATAAAATAAGGCATGAGTAGTGTTGAATACTGAATCGTTATCATAAACATGAACTTTATTATTTCTTTTTTACAACACCTCACTTTGGAGATTGTCGGTTCAAACTAATTGTAATACCCACTTGTAATATGTTCATAGATTCGTTCCATGTAGTAATTATTAATTTTAAGACTGTTGTTATACTAAATATAGAAAAATAAAATAAAATTATGTTATTATTTTAATTTCATATTTTTTTCACAATTGAGAATTGACAATCCGAAATTTATTAAACATTCTGAATAGCACTTTAATCAACATAACTTCAAGCATATTAATTTGAAAGATTTGTATACGGGAATTAAGTAGACATCGTTATTTATGCGAGACAAATAAACTACCATAGCGCTAGCTACTAATTACTTGTTAAATTAACATACTGGCGTTATCACGTTGAAATGCAAAACGATCTGTTCTATTTTCATTGCATATTATTTTGTTGCCAATTCTAAAAATAAAAAAAAGAACAAAGCTAAAAATGAAACTGAAAGCCTCTTTAATAACTTATACAAAGTGTTGTCATCGAGAATATATTTTTATTGTTGAAACCCGGAGGCCAAAAATACACTTACGAATACGCACAAGCGTACTTAATTTGTTGTTCAATCCCCGCAGGCAGTTGGGCCGGCGCTCTAGGCATTTTCACGTGTGTTGATCTCTCAAATTTAAACATTCATCCTGTACAAAGCAAAGCGGTGGAAATTAGGGTATCCGCGCTTTGCGCTGCGAGTTTTTCACCAGATCCCGTCTCGTTTTCTCGCGCCATTTTCATGCTAATCTCCGTGCGAGCGTGCTGATTTTGCGGGCATGAAATATTTGTAACAGACGGCCCCGGCTTGCTACCTTTTCAATTTCACCTCGCACCACCCCCTCCGGGGTTTTGAGAACGCCGAATGTTGAATTTTACGCGTTACATTCAACATTGCATTGTGTGTTTCCTTTGAGCCTACGGTTTTTGGAAGAAAAATATTTTCCTATTTGCCTTTTAATGGTGCGGGTAACCTCGCAACTTATATTTTAAGTGACTTCCAACAGAAGGAGATTCGAATTCGCCTGCATTTTATAGTATGTGTATTTTTACGATATCATCACCAATTCTAGATAATTCTTATGACCGAATCCTCTATTTCTCTATTCAAAGCTAAATCCTACTTGTTGCAGTCTAAAACGATTCAGATTTGTTAAATTTGAATTTGTATATTAGTATGTTTTAAATATAATTGATCTATGAAACATCTTATCGTGTATGAACGCATTTTATTAATTTCAAATTAAGAATAATAAAATAACAAGTTAATATTAATTTTATCACGATCGAAGTCCTCTATCAATCATTTTCTTAACAAAGAAATAGTTATAAATACGATGCTAACTTGTGATACAGATTTGTGTTACTCCTTTGGGTAGATGTCACCGTGTTACTTATTTCTACTATAGAGTAACAGCACTCAGGATTTGGAAAAAAAATTCTTAGCTATATGCCGGCCGTGTCGTTGTAGTGACGTAACACTCGACCGTTCCACGTTGAAACACCATCATAACAAAATGCGGAACAAAATCTACTCGTGTGTCGACGACATGTTAAAAATTTTAAGGTTTTGAATCGGAATTGGTATGCAAAGGGGCAAAACTGTTTTATGACTGGTGTCATGGTGAGTCGTAAATTCGCACTCAGCCAGTGAGCTCGAGATCAACGGGTACATATTTCAAGATCATATGTGAGGATTTCTGACGCGCGAGATCCGACTGCACTTGTGTGCTACTCTGTCCAATGCAAATATTTGATACAGCTATCTGTACACGTATATTACGAGTGGGCGTCGTGACTTTGAATGTTACATTTCCGAATGGGAAACGGGCTCCCGCGCTTTATCTTACATTGTTTTGAAATTACTGTAGCGTTTAACACGCTTGTTATTACACATTTTAAATTAATATTCAGCACTCTGCACCGTGGATTGTTTTAATGTAAAAGAAAAATATACGATATCGTATTTTTTATTTAATATTCACGAATCTTTAATTATTATATTGAAAAAATTAACGCAAATGAAAGTTTTTTTAGCTTAATATTACAATAAAATTATTCTAAGTTCAACTGTTGCGTGAAATATAATCAATACAAAAAAAAAAAAAAGAAAATTGAAGGATACATACACATATTAGGAATAGATTCAATCCTTTTTGCCTAAAATACCTTTTTTTCTAAACTTAAAAACAGATATTCTATTATATCTTTCACTAATAGAACTAAAATTTCATATGAAATAAAATTTCATACACTATAGTGTTACCATAAGAATAAATAGACTGGTTATTTATTTCTATGGTATATTTGCACTATTATTTTCTACTTATGGGTAAAAATTCATGCTTAAGTAGGCCATTACTGTATTGTTACTTTTTTCTTATATATTATGAGTAATTTCCTACATAACATTTATCTCTTTTATCAAAATGTAAAAAATGAATAAAAATGCTTGTCGATGTAAATCACCGTATGATTTTTTTATAGTACTGTCCAAACTAAAATTATAATTAGAAGTATTATTTTTGTAATGGATAAATGCAAAAAAATACTTAGAAATATAAAAAAAAAACTTTCATTTGCGTTAATTTTTTCAATATAATAATTTAATTTTTCAATAAAATAATTTAATAGATAAATGAAAAATATCAGTGGCAAGTAATATAGCCTGTATACTTAAAAAAATATACGAAGCCGAGGCGGATTGCTTTATTAGTAATCCGAAATATATAATTATATATTTCTTTGTCGACAGAACGCAAGCTTTTCGTGGGCATGCTCAACAAAAAGCTATCGGAGAATGACGTGCGGGGCTTGTTCGCTGGACACGGGGCCATCGAGGAGTGCACGGTACTGAGGGATGCGCAGGGTCAAAGTAAAGGCTGCGCATTTGTTACTTTCGTATCTAAGCAGGCGGCTATAGCTGCTATTAAGGTAATTATATGATTTCATAATAGCCAGAGGTATTAATTTTGTTCGCATCAATGATGTCTTATTTTGCGAGTGATCAGTGATTCTTTTTGGATGAGGTGCCTCATATCAAACTAACTACTACTGCCTAATAAAATATCATTATTAATAATTATTAATTTTATTTATATAAAATTAATCTTTAATTAATTTTATACGTCTATTTACTGTATTTTAATATTTATTTAAATAACTTCATCAATAAAATATGGTATACAAATGACGAACTATGCATAGAATCAATGTTTCCCAAAATTCTCGAAATAGATTTTTTTTAACTTCTGTATTGACTTTATTGTTAGTAAGTAAATATAGAAAAAAAAGCAAAACCTTAAAATTGCCTTTTGTAGGTACCGCACCAAATTCAAGCTTTCAATTAACATTCAATTGTCTTTCTTGTTCAGAATTTGCTAATCAATAAAATAATAGGTCTTGATTCTCGAACAAATTCGTTTTTTTCCACCAATCTAGTGAATTTTCTCATATTCTAATAGCACTGCTCTCTACCTTACAGGCACTACATCATAGTCAAACAATGGAAGGTTGTTCAGCGCCATTAGTTGTTAAATTCGCTGATACGCAAAAAGAGAAGGAACAAAAGAAGCTTCAAGCGATGCAAGCGAGCTTATGGAGTCTAACAACGCCTGTTGCTCCAACTACGTACCTCGCTTCTGAAGCGGCGCTGTCCCCGACGCAATTGCAGCTGCTGCAGCAAATCCAAGCAGTTGGATTGCAGCAACAGTTACTGCAAGGGCAGGGGTCAACATTATTGCAAGGTATTTATAAATACGCCGCTAACTATATTGTTTATAAATATATTTAGTTGGCTGGAAGAATCATGAAAATAAAAAAAGTAAGATATGTATTATCTTTGCCTACCACGTCAACAACCTAATGTATGATAGATAAGTTTCTACCATTTTGGCTTCAGCAACATCAGTAATCGTGATCCAACTGAGTTTTATAGCGTACATGTACTAATAGAAGTGGAATCGAACAGCAAAATGTTTTAAGTCAATACATTTTATGAGTAGCTAACTAGTCGTGGTTGGCAAATTGACTCACTGTTTGTTTTAATGATTCACAAGCCTTGAGTTAAGTAGGTATTAGGGGCAGCAATATTATCCTTCAATGTCGAAAAACACTAAATTATGTAGTCAGTTACTACAAATAGTCCAATTTATTTTTAACACATTCAAAGACATCAAACTAGTCTCTGCATCTTTTGATTTTATTTGCATTTTATAATATGCGTCTGCTCTTTTTGTATTCCTATATTTTAATTTGGCTTTTTTGCTTTTTTTTTTTGTTTTAAAAAACTTTTTCGTTGCTCATAGGTGTTAACTATCCAGATATCGGTTTCCCTGGCGCAGGCCTGAGTGGGGGCGCTGTGAGCGGGGTTGCGGCCGTCAGCGGGGTGGGTGGGATCGGTGGGGGGACGAGTGACCAGCTCAGCGGGATGCTGGCACCGGTATCGGTGCAGAACTTAGCAGCTCTAGCTGCAATGGCGCCGACCCCCGTGGTAACGCAGGCGACTCCAATGGCACCGGCAGCGGCGCCGCAGCCAGCCGCGCCGCAATTGTGTAAGTATCATTATTTCGTACACTTTAGTAATTAGATCAAATATTTACAAGACAAGAAATAAATGAGGTAAAATATTCAGACATAAATTCGCTTTAATGAAAGCGGCATTTACAGTCATCTGTAACTTTCTCAAGGTTAATAGGGGCCTATTACTCGTACTGCTAAAAGTACTGAATTGCCAAGGAAACACAGAATTCTTGTTCGTACGTCACGCTGCCCCTCCCTCGAATCGAAACGGCCTCATTAGCGAAGACTCTTTAATAAGAACGTCCGGTACTATGAGAATAAAAATGCCAACGTTAATAGTCATTTCTTCTCTAATGCCGAACGTGTTCCAACCCTAAATTCGCCCTATAGGACAATTAAGCGAAATAAATTCAACACTAATTGCGCTGACTGTCCAAATCCGTAATTAGGGTTATCCTATCCTGTAAGTATAGGTGGGTACTTAGACGATAGTGTAACTCCAATTACGGTTTTTTTTATGTTACACGGTTAGACCACGAAATATTGTCACGATCCATTTTGTCCACAAACTTTCCTATTTCAGGTTGGAATTTATATAGAGAACAGTTAATGTAAAAGAGAATTAATTAACGATGAAAATTTTTCACACTTCAGGTCTTCTCGGGAAGACTAACATAACAGGTAAAAAGCAAACGTATCGAAATTGTGTGCTATTTACATGGAATGACTGATCTTTGGCTTCAGAATTATGTAGTGAATGAGAGAGACTATTATTATTATTATCTAGCTACACGATAATTTATTTATGTAAATTTATTCATATTTTGTTTAACAAAATCTTATGAATTCCTCAATCTCTGTTATCTAAAAAATCTATTTTCTTAATTTAAATTAATTTATGAAAACAATAAAAACAACATTTTGTATTCAAAACATAATACAACAACATGTGAAAGAGATCACTGACATCTGAAAAACAGATTTTTCATACCTATCTCAGAAGTCAGGGACTTCATACTTATTTGTGACAATGAGTAAACTAGAGAGTATTATTATTAAAAAAAAAAAAATAATAAACTATTTTTTTAATTGAAATTAATTTATGAAGACAATAACATTTAATATCAAAAACAAGAAATCTACGAAAATTATTTTTAGAAAATTATTCCAATATTTAAAAAATATAAATTTATAGTTTTGTTTTGATTTTTGGACGTATACACCCTTTTATTTGTAAAAATTCTCGTAATACACTAAATTTGGAAATTCCAGATCATATTTTGACTGCGTCTTATTTAGATACTATTAGAAATAATTATAATAACATACTAATTGTCTGAATTAGTAAACTTGATTACTACTTGCTTACTTATACTTTAAACATATTAATTTTGGTCTTTTCTATGAAAAAAAAAAAGAAACTCAACGCACAATCAGAAAAACAGAGAAGACAGAGAAGTAATTTATTATTCGAAGTAATCTACAATTTAATGAACTTCCAGGGATGTATTTTAATGAAGTCTATCTCATTTACTACACGAATTTAGGTTTCGCTTGGTTCAATTTCTATGTTGGCGTTAAATAGGTAGAATTGCCTGGCGTTGCTTGATTGTGTATAGATAATAAGTACCTAATAATATAAAGCGGCAAGGTAATGCCGTTTGTGAGTTTTCACTATGAAAACTTTGTTTTAATACAATATTTGTCTTTTAAAACTCGTATTCGGTTTTAATTCGTCGAAACCTACATGTATGTTCGGATTGTGGGCGCTTGTTCTTTTTAATTTCTATTTTTTAATTTACTCTCTCTTTGTTTGTTGACAAATTTTGAGTGGTGCGTCAGAAAGTGATACCTATTTGAAATGTGAAAATAAATTTTAGAATCGTTTATTTACGAGACGTGTGTATAACGTGATCCGTTTTATATTCATGTTCTCTGAAATCCTATCTGTGTCTGGTACAATTTTTTTTTTTACAACTTTTTTTTAAACACTTCTGACACATCGCTGTATTAAATTTAAATAATAGAACGTTTTATGATCAAATATAATTCGAAAATTAAAATATAGCTTTGTATTACATTTTACGGTCAACAACACAAGTTAGTGTGATAACTGGCTACTTTTGCTGTGGACTGTAATTACTACTATATTAAATGTTGGAAATCGTAATAATTGTTCATTTTCATTTATTAAAAGGACTGTTCATGTATTATTTAGCTGAAAATCATATAAAAGATTGTATATATTAAGTATTAAATACTGTAAGATTTTCGCGTGTCATAACTTATGGTTTTTAAGAGACGGAAATAAATGCGATCGTCTTTTACGTAACTGAAAATAACCAACAGACTATTGGAAAAATCATTATCATTATTGATAATTTAAATGATTTATATCCGATGTAATAAAACCTAGTCAAAACGTCAAATTATCCCGTGGTGTAACTTTTCCATCAAATATCGTTAATTCCCATCTCTTTTAAACCTTAATAACCAATAATAAAAAAATACATACAGGAATTATAGAAAAGTATGCTAATAAAAATAATACTAAGTACATATATGTAGTAGTAAAGATAACTTATTTAATACATGAACTTCCCATAAAATAACACATAAATATGATTGCGTACGTATTTATAACGTTTCATGTACATTAACATTCGTTGTGTTTTGCATGGAAGTGCTAAAACTAAATGATGGTTGTCTCGAGACAAGTATATTTGTTGTAAAGTTTTCATATACAATATTAATTATGATTAAAATTAATTGTGAGTCTTATAACTGTATTATCACTAGGGTTATACTTACAAGAATACATTCAGTCATTTGTATAGTAAACTAGATAGGGATAAAGTAGGGTAAAATAGTGACAAAATCAGTGGAACTAAATATTTTCCAAAGAATGTGGGTCTAAAAATGATAAGTGCCTAATATTTAGCCTCCGATATAAACACAATGCATCTAGCTCTTAGTATAGGAGACTATTCTTTATTTAGTAAAAAAGATCTATCCAAAAATACCCCAAGGATTATTTCTTAAATTTATTTACGCAGATATAGATATTATAGTAATATAAACGTCATTTGTCTTCTTTTCATATAGGAATTTGATCCCTTTGATCGTTAACATAAGATCGATAATACACTTTTTGAAATAATCTACTCTTGTAGGTCTGATGACTGTTAAGGGAATAGTTTAGCTAGATTTTAGTAGAGGCAGCTGCTTCTAGTAAAACATCTAAAATTTCTGCTTATTATGAGTATTTTGTAAAATATTCCTATAAAAATACAACTCCTCTAGCGCATATAACCTGATGTTTGTATAGGTAAATATTATTATAAAGCACAATATAACACTACAGGGTCGGCAGCGGAGCCGCTCGGCTCAGCGTATGCGGCGCAGTTCGGCACTTTCGCGGCGGCGCCACTGGGCTCCGTGCTGGGCTCAGCGGCGGCTGCTGCAGCCGGGAAACAGGTGGAGGGTATGTACAACTAACTAAATTAAGATAACCTTGATCTTGACCTTGTTTATAACATTACAAATGCCTAAATTGACTACGAAACGTATTGACTTTATTTTGTGCATAGTCTCGTGTCCAAATGCTAATATGTGTTTACTCGTGAAAAAACCTGTTCATAAAATACATGTGAGACAAAATTTTACACATTGATTATTAGAGTTTTACGTACTTATGTTTGTTTAAAACTCATTAATTATTATATCAAAATGCTAAATAGATATTAATGATATTTGGGATATAGATAAACCATAACGTAGATTATATTAGGTATACAGAATAAGTTTGGTACTTTACGTCAATAGCTTGGTACTTTTAGCCAATTATAAACCTAGAATCTAAAGTGTTTACTCCCATACAGCACCTATATAAATCTCATCAATATTTAATTTGTTTTAGGAATAATATTTAACAGTTAGATTGTTTGTATTCAACTTAGAATAGCAAACAAGCTGACGGCCCACCTGATGGAAATTGGTAACCGTCGCCTATAGACATGAGTAGCACCATAGACATAACAAAGTATACTGTTTCGCCCATGATACCCCCCTTGTTTTGCCATTTCTGAGGACTCAGGTGTTATTCCTTTGTACGCTGTAAATTCACACCCATTAATTGTTATTAATTAAAAGGAAATTTTAATCATAATAACTGTAAATTATGAGTATAAACCTAAAACTAAAAGATTATTATTATATCTCACCCTTCAAACTGAAACACAGCCATGCAAGCACAACTGCTTCACGGTAGAAACACGAATAGGACAGAGGTGCCCAAGCAAACAACTTTTCTACAAAGTCTCCCTCTGGTTAGATGTCCATGCTAGAAATTGGAACATCACGACACCTGTAAATGTCTGTGGATTTTCTTTTATATGTTTTTTTTCATCTTCGCAGGTCCAGAAGGGGGCAACCTGTTCATATACCACCTACCGCAAGAGTTCACGGACACGGACTTGGCGTCCACGTTCCTGCCTTTCGGTCACGTGATATCGGCCAAAGTGTTCATTGACAAACAGACGAACCTATCCAAGTGTTTCGGCTTCGTCTCATACGACAACGCGCCATCGGCCCAGGCCGCCATACAAGCCATGAACGGCTTCCAAATAGGTACAAAGAGACTCAAAGTTCAATTGAAACGTTCAAAAGAACTATCGAGACCGTACTAGAATATTCCAGAACTCGTTCCTAGTGAATTTTACAAAAAAAAACGAATACACAATGAAAGAGAGTAAATAAAAAACAATTGCAAAAAAAAAAAGGTTGTAAGATTCCGAACGTTTGTTGTGATGTATCCGGTGCACCTGAACTGAATAATAATAGATCGTAAGCTTCGTTCGAAAACGGGAGTCCATGTGCACAGTTGTTAACTAATAAGGTTAAGGTTTGTGTCAAAGGATTTATCGTTTCCAAAGTATTCCCCAAATTGTTTATTATTACATTGTAATGATTATTTTATTATTATAAGTTTTAGTCACATTATGCATAAGTTGAATTTGTTTAGTAACCGATACAAGATGTGTTTTTGGACGCCAAAGAGCAGATAGTATTTGTAACTTGTTTTTGTTTGTGGCAAACGATGCGTTGCGTTTATTTTTTTTTTTTTAATACTAATGAGTATAATCAGTATATTTTGTCATTCAGTCAAGATTAGGTACAAAACGAGTGCCGTATCGCATACCATACAAGTATTACGGTAGATTCGTTTATTTATACCTAGTTGTTTCGAATTGAACAACATTAATTAGTATTTTGTTATTTTGTTCATTATTTCGTGTTACCACTTTATTAGTTTACGTTTATGTAATAAACCTGAATGTGGCCATTGTCAGATACGCGGATATTGGTGTCAATTATACTGTTATATGTATTAAATTGAACGAAATTAATTAAACATTATAAAATTACAAATGAACCTCTTAAGAGATATTGTGATGGACGATAATCGAGCGCTGCGAATGCAATATAAAATAATTCATAATATCATGTTGTGGTTTGTTAAAATAAAATAAATACGTTCAATATTATACAAGTAGATTTAATTGCCATTTGGCCGTATACTCACCAGACCACGGATTGAGCGGACGGTCGTCATATTTATCTACAAGTGTACTATATTTACCTCCACAATAAGTATTATGGATAAGGATTATTTTAGATTATGTGCATTCCGTGCATATGCCTATCCTCCATCTAACATCTACAGACCTTTGTACCTATGTTGAACAAGGATGGTACGAGGTTCTATCCGTTTCATTAATTTCGTATAATTTAACGGCGGCACCAGTTTCTTTTCGTTTAAAAGTATAAGATGTTAGAAATAATTAATTGATCTCAAAGTGATCAGTGTATTTATTGTTTATCTTATTGTTGTCAATAGTGTACTTAATATTTGAATAATTCCTTTGTTTGGCTCACAGGCGAGCCATCAAGAGGGGTATGGGATATCTAAAAGGAAATAAAGCTAAAGTAATATGACCTGACGCTGACTATCTTATATTTTCATGTTCAAATATTAACACTACATTTAGTAACAGTTATAATATAATTGACAAAAGTCTACTATTAGAACCATACCTAAGCTGTGTTTTATTTACTTAGTCTCAAATCGCATTGTGACGATTTTATAAAAATAAAATATTTACTCCAATTTATCACAATTTTAATTTCAAACTGGTCCACAAATAAAATTTCTTTGTGGTATCAAATTCGTGTTAGAGACAGGTATATGATTAGAAAGAGGCATTTAAAATTTGACTCCGTGTGATTTTATGTACCTACTAGTTACAGTTTATAACATTGGGATATCCACATACCCCATTGAAATACTTATTGTGCTTGTTTGTGTAACATATATTTAAATGCCCATATACCACAATGAATTACATCTTTCAATTTATTATAACTTATAACACATCGAACACTGGCCCTTTAGTCAAAATTTTTGTTAGTATTAAGTATTTAATGATAGACTATTTACTATTTTCTTAAGGTTCGGATTTCATTAATTAATATACTTAATTAAAGATAATATATTTTTTCTTGTGTATCGTTCGCAAATATTTTTAAAATATTCACTGGCACATTTTATTGTTTCATTATATTAGGTATTTACGTATAGTTCATGATCATGGGTTTTATTGTTGCGGAAAATTGTTGCAAAATATTTACCTATCCAATAACCATGCCACAATTATGGTACACTGTTCACATCGTATCAAGTGGTACACGATTCACATGGTATCTTAAGACTACAAGCACTTAATTAAATTACTCTGTAATAAAGTAAATTTTTTATTGTTACGTGCTTATAATTATAAAATTACTTTAATTTTTTTTTTCTGTTAAATGGATTAAACACCAACCTACATGTTCATTAATCTAATAATATCGGGAAAAACGCTCAATGCCTATTGTGAAAATTATTAAAAATGTAAGAATAATTTATAAATTCAAAAGTTAAATTCTACTATACATTAGGTATGTACCTATGAAAATAGTGTGCCTATCTATTTTGTGTTGTTTTTGCGTCTTGATTTAACATGTGCCAATGCGATTCTGTTTAAAAACACCTATCTACGACCAATGTAAAAAAGAATATTGATTCTTAGTTTTAATCGATGTTTACCTTTTTTTTTTTCGTCTAAAGAACTGATGTAGGTAGACAACCATTATTTTCACAGATATAGGTTTAGATAGATGGCGCCGCAAATTCATGAAGATTCTTTACGAGCCAATTTTGCCCAAAAGATCCTACTAGATCCTACCACGGCTAAATTTTCATTCAAAGTCCCTTAATGAAATTTATAAAGAAAAAGGTCTATTGCATGTGGTATTTTCGATAGTTTTTGGAGCGGAAAAGATTCGCTGCTATAAATAGCTTTTGAAATATCCCCCTAATCAGTGGCACGTTTAGTTTTCGAGATACTTGCTCCATCTATCACGATTTATGTCTGTGGTCATTGTATTAATTAAATTTAGTTGAGTATTACATTGTATTTAATAATATATATTATCAAAATGGGTTTATTGTTTAGTTTAATTTAGTCACTTTTGCGATGTCTGATGAAAGACAATATCTAGACTGAATAAGTTTCCTTGTAAGTGTTACAGCTGTATAGAAACCGTAACTTGGCCTTGTGATACCCTTGTTAGGGAGGTGGAATCACGAGCAGAGCTTTTGTCTTATAATTCTTTGTTGTAAGGTATAAATAAATATATGGTAAAACCCGCTTATTATGATTAGGTGTAATGAAGTTTCACATATAATTAATATGTCATTTTTAAATCGGTCTTTCCTCTTGAAATATGTTTTACACATTGTGTTCTCTCCACATTAAAATAATATCAAATACTAACCACGGTTTTCCCCTATAAGACGGGATAATATTACTACGCCAGGTAGCTTAGTGTAAGAAGAACTTTGTATCGTGTTCCCCTTCTCTTATACTCTCTTACTGACTTCTTATGATTGTTTTTTAGACACGCCGGATAAAAATAGTGATAAATTATTAATACTACGGCATTACACAGACATGATTACTTAAAAAAAAATTAATTTAAAAGTTTAAAAAAGTTTTGTAAACGTCAAAAATATGTAGTGATGTATTTTATTTTAATTTTTCCCTTATCTTTCAGTTTTTTGCAGACTTTGAACTTCACGTCCCTTTAAAATCGTTTAAAGCGGGTTTTACTGTAACGGATTGTATTGTTAAAATATTTGACATCGGGAATACCTATCGCCTCTCAAGGAGAAGACGTAATCCTAGACACGACCACTCGACTAGCCTGTTATTTAAGGTGTGATCTAGTTAAATGTCAAAAGTTGAATTAAGACAATTTTTTACCTACATTTTCTAGGTATCTTAGAGAATTGAGACATCACCATTGTTGTTGTATCTGTCCCACTTCCGCGGTGGTTATGGAAATATATTTTTTCTATGGCACAATGTAATGTACATCTTGTCGTTGTCGACCACTTAAAAAAAAATAGGTGCCTAATCGTCAATGGAAACCACAAGAAATTTGTCACAACTGTTTCACGATAAAATACCTTTGGATGTAATGACCTTAAAAATAAAGTTCATATTACTATTATTAAAATTGTATTTAAAAAGTCAACAAAATTTTGATGACATTCAAAATTTTAACTTTGTGTTTACTCTTACTTTTTTTCCTACACTTAATCCACTTTTGAACTAAACCTATCAACTTTTAAGACCCGTCAACTACCAAAAAAATTAAATATTGTAAAGTGTTACCATATTTAATTTTTGTAAGTTTTCGAATTTTGAAGTCTAACTAACCACTTTAAGCAAAGATTAGCTAATACATCCATAAACGAGGTGGTATTAATCGTCCTTCAGTCGCACTTAATCAATCAAATCAATTAATGGTAATAAAAAATCAATGAGCGCGTTATCAAATTATTGCAAAATAGAAAAAAAGAAATATACCTTCTAAATTTAAAAAGTGGTCGACAAGAACATGGTTTCCTACATACCTACCAGCTTCTCGAAATAACAAAACATACTTACTACCAATACAAAACTGATACTATTTAGGTAGCTAAGCAATATTTAAATTTACATTTTGTAATGTCGTCATTTAATTTTGTATATTTTTCGCTGGCTGTAAACATGTTTTGAATTTAAAAAGCTATCGTTACCAATTGTTTGTTTTAATATTATTATTTATTTACATATCAAAAATTATTTAAATTCGTGAGTTCTTCTATAATCGAGATATGTATGTTGATATCAAAATCTTATGTCTACTTTTCAATTGAAAATTTTCTTTGTATTCTGAAAAATAAAGCTATGCACACAATTATGTTTTTGAAAAGTTGATCTCTGTCTATCGTCGAGTATATTTTATATATTAATTACTCAACTGGCTATATAAGTACCATTATTTAAACCATTATATGCCATATTTAATTTAAACTAATAAAGTGTCAAAAAATGAATCAATACTTATACTTCTGAAACCGTTGAAATGTTCTTGTTTCAACATTAAAAAAGAAACAGAGTTGTATACCTAATAGAATATATTGTATTATATATTACATGAATAACATAAGCATACAAAAATACATACACACATAGATACAAATTATCTATTAAGAAAATATTGTAATTGAAAATCCTTACTTTCTCACGATCAACTAGTCAAAAACATACCTCATTCAATATAATTGTACTAAAATATTTTTCTATTTAAAGATATTGTCACGAGTGAGTCACGGTACCTACAGAAGCGGCATATCTTCAGTTATCAGAATTATTTTTACACATGTTCGAAGCACTTTATTTAGTATATATACATACAATTGGTACGAGAAAATTAATATAAAGAACTGTTTTATACAACACCCGTTTTGTTGATATAAATGTAAATAAATGTCAAGTTTAAACTGTGTTTAATTTTTTTTATCTCCTATCTTACGTAAGTAAGGCAGATTCAATAAATAGGTGAAGTCTATACTATCTATATGATTTAGATATTATCCTTGTATTAGATTCGAACCAATTTAGAAAAATTTGTTTCTAAGTCGACCCTACCAAGAATCGAACTCTGGACCTAATTGGTCACGTTAAAGTCAGATTTATACAATCAAATAAATCATATATAAATATTTTAAATACACTATCAGAACTTAACGTGATAAAAATTTCAGGTAAATAGGTACTATTTACATACCAGATTTATATTGGCAACTTTTTTTTTAGTGCCAATAGTGAATTTAAAACATATACACCTTATTTCAGAAGTCAAGCTATTGACGCGATATATTTAATATTCACATAGCCGTTTTGTCCTGGCATAAAACCACCCCTTTCTTTCCCGCAAGTGTCGTAAGAGGCGACTAAGAGAACTTAATGGTCGAAGGATAGGAAGCCAGCGTAAAAGAATAATTGCGGTTACCAACCCGCTTGTCAAGCGTGGCAAGTACTGGCAAAACCCCCTTTATGGAAGAAGCCTATATCTAGCAGTGGACAGTTAAAGGCTGATATGATATGGTAGGTATTTAGCATTCGGGTATCTGCTTACCCAATAAGGTACTTAGCGTAAAAATATAATAATAACGAAACAATTCTTAAAATAAATAATATATTTTTCTAATCATTGCCAAAGTTTTTCACGTCTTTATATTCAGAATCACTACTGACAGCATCGTCTTTATCAACACTTGTATCCTGCGTCGTTGAGACTGGTTTAACCGACTTTATCAATCCATTTTCGTCCGCTAACGGTAGTATATCACATATCAATGGCGATTCCACTCCTAATATGTAGTGACAGGTTCTGGGTTCCAGCAAATAAAGCGAGACTTGGGCAGGACTCGATGAGTTCTCTAGACATTTCAGTTTGACTTCTGTCTGTCGCGGCCTACCAGTCTTGTCACAAACATCGCCTCCGGAGTAAAAGTGGGACACCGTTGTTCGGTATTCTGGAAATAAAAGTAATTATTTAAAAATGTGTTCCACAAAAAATGCCGACTTCAATTGTGGCATAACCGGTTATTTTGGTACTTAAAAACTACATTACTGAACCGGTTTTGATAAAATGTCTATAGGACCAATCTATAAGTATATTATTTCAGATAAAAGGATTAACCAAATCAGTTATATCTTGGAGGTAACAAACCAAAAATAAAACCGAATTGAGAACCTGCTTTCTTTTGATGTCGGTTAAAAATGATATTGGTATTGTTACCCCGACCAAGTCTCATACCGTATTAAGCCCTCTCTATATCGATAGAATTGTTATCGCTAGCGAGTTCCTTGCATAGAATGAGATGACTACGTGCGCTCACTTGTTTTGTTTTTTCATTTGATTAATTAATTTGTACTTTATTTAGGAGACCTTGATTTATTAACATATCTAGCAAAGAAAGCTGACTTACCAAGTGGTTTAGGCATTTTTCCCCTATTCTCCTTGATCCAATCAAGGTGTGCTTGCTCATCGAATTTCCCCAGTAACAGCGTGGTCTTCTCGCCTCCACGGTCCACGTGGTACTGGATCACGTGTTTGCCGTAACAAAACTCGTACTTCCACCAACCTGTACCCTGAAAAAACATAGCATGAAGAAGGATTATTTAAGGTTTTTTTTTCTATTTACAAAGTAATCTTCAAAATCCAATAGATATCCACGACGTTTGAGTCAATCACCATTCAACATCTTTGGCTCTCCTACTATGAAATGTTTGGGGGTAAAGGGGTTTGTTAATATCAGGTCAACCTCCGTGTGGTCTCCCCTGGAAACTATCGTATTGAATTCCAGATATATTCATCACGGTGAGCTAACTGACCTGCCTTTTCATTCTCACCTATCACCTCTCACTGGTGTCCCCCCAGAATATACCAGTGCACGCGAGGTTTTTTTTTTTTAATGAATAATAATGAAGTGGTAACCCTGCCTGCGCTATCGGTATACACTGGCGAGGCACCACAGTGAGGGATGATAGATGAGGATGAAAGTAGGTTAGCCCCTCGTGACAAATGCAACAAGTATTAACCACAATGGTTTCCAGGGGAAACCGCGTGGAGGTTGACCCAACAGAGCTTGCTAGCAATGCGGCCATTAGTCCCTATTACTAACAATCCCTTTCCCCCAGCGCAGGCGGGGTTACCACTCCATTTCCTGGTATTAAAAAAAACTACGCAATGTTTAAAAGATATCTAATGTTTGGACCGAAACGTTGAATCGAGGTCACATTGCTGAGGTCAATTAAAAACATAGCACGCATTAGTGGGTAATGATACTTACTCCATTCAAACAATTTTCACCATTGAGGAACGCGCGGACCGGTGAATGGTCGCTGATCACCGGCATTGGTTTGTCTACTACTTTCGTCACTTTACTGGCACTGTCTGCCAAATCTTCATCCTCGTTGAGGGGGTGCAATTCAAATTTGAGGTGTGTCTCGCCATCCTAAAAAATAGATAGGTATATTTGTGTATATTACAGTGCAGTATATAGACAAATGTAACCCCATTTGCAACCAACTTTAAAAAAAAACTTTTCAGTTCTATTGTTTTATATATATATATATATATATATATATATATATATATATATATATATATATATATATATATATATATATATATATATATATTCCACTATATTATTAGAGCACTATTTATTTTAAAAATTAGCTCCAATTAAAGCTCCATTATCCAAGTTGAAGTATTTTTGCTGAGTAAAATCATTATCTATCAGAAATTATTACTGTACAACGCCATCTAGCGAAGAGATATCAATAATTTATAAAATATAACTCCAGTATAATAACAGCCATAACTTCATGAAGCAGGCAGAAAATCCGAATTAGACAAAGTACTCATACCTTGCAAATTAATAATGTCTAGTAAAGTGAACAAGTGACTATAGAATTACGAAGAGAGAAGCATTTAACCGACTGTGTATAATATTTATCATCCAAACACACAAGTGTAAATTTCCATCTAACATTTTCAAGTGTGGCGTAAATTATCTATCCTCCAATGCTGACAATAACAATTAAAAATATAAAAATTCAATACTGTAATGTAATTATTACTAAAAGTATTATATTTAATAAACTCTTAAGAATAGCTACTTACTTTTTTTATTAGATTGATACTTTTAATATAAAAAAATACATTATACAAGACAATAATATAAAAAATTCTAAATAAAAATTACCTTATCAATCTTTTCAACTTTCAATACAGCAAGTATATCCTTAGGTTCTTTATCCTGAACATGCCAACACAAATGTTAATCAAGCTTCTATGCTACACAAAACAAATAGGTAACAAAAAAGTCATTAAATACTTTAAAACAAACAGTGAATCTATCTATCTACTTGTAAAATATAGCAGGAGTGATCTGAAATGTCATTATCTACCAATATCTAAAATTAATAAAAGAACATAGCTACCAATATCTAAAATTCACAAATGTTATTTTGGTATCAAAATGACATATCAATATAGAGTAATCTTTTCGAAAAAGCTAAAATTTATGATTTTAGAGATAAAATTCAAAACTGGCATTTCAGAGTCAACCTCAAAAAATCTCGTCCATCATAGATTTCTTTTATTAGTTATATTTTCTAGTCTTTCATACTGAATTAGATGAAGATAAATTTTTTGTTGTTTTTTTTTTTTTATGTGAAAGATAGGTAAAATATTATCAGCAATTTCCAATATAAAATTTGAATTTATCATTGTTTGAGTTTTAATACTGGCTGTTGACACTGAGGTTTTTTAGAATATATATTAATTTTTTAATTTGTTCTGTGACAGTCTCTTATAAAACTTGTCTATGTTTTTTCACTTAATTAAGAATATATTATATTACAAATACATGTACATTTTACTACTCCATTATGCTATTTACATCATAATGGAGATCATACATACTGTTCATACACTTAAAGAATAAAAACACTGCCCGTGAATTAAAATTAAAAATAAAAAATCCCACAGATTCTAGGAACAAAAGGTTGCAATAGGATTTCAATATGTTGTTATATAAATAACTGAGTGCTCATAATTATAAATAATGGATGAGATTATTGCAAAATTAAAATAGTGATCAATTATATAAGAGAAAACAAACAAACCACAGAACAGATTAAACTTACATTATTCGATAGCCGAATAGACTGATGATGAAACCTCAAACTGTCCACTTCCATTTTCAACAAATTCCTCGGTTTCTTTGGTGCTCCACCCATAGGAAAGCAATCTATACTGTTTTCACTGACATCTTTCGGTTTGAACTGTGGATGTTCACACAATAACGGTGACAGAATTATAATCTCATATTCGCATGTTGATGTCTCTTTGAATGAATACACTTCATGCTTTCCATGTGCATAACAAACATACAATACTCGTGTAAGACGAGGTTTCCCACTGAGATCACATACTGTACCTGTAATGCAATATTTATCATTAAAAAATATATATTCAATTTATGACTCTTCATAATCTTTTCTAACCATTTGGGTTCAACATAGTGTATTTTCCCTTTATATATTTGCCGTTATAGCTTATCATCATCACGAAATCAGCCGTTATTTGTCCAGTGCTTAACATTGAACTCCCCCCATATATTTACCGTAATATGAACAACTAGGGGGAAAGGGATTGCTAATTATGGGGTCTAATTGACCCATTGCCAGCAATACACCCTATCCGGTCGACCTCCATGCGGCTCTCCCTGGTAACCATCGTGGTAAATTCTAGTGGAATTTGTCACTATGGACTAACTGACCTGCTGACTGGTGCCCCGCCAGTGTATACCGACAGCGCAGGCGGGGTTGCCATTTCATTATCCCCCATTAAAAAAAATAACTACTAACTATATCATCTGTGTATATATAAACTATCCTATTGTATATATATAATAATAATCCTATGTAAAGGGTATTTATTTTTATTTTATTTACACTTTATTGCAATATTTATAAAATGGTAAATACATTTAACTGTAATAAGAAATGATACAAAGGCGGCCTTATCGCTAAGCAATCTCTCCAGACAACCTTCGGATACAGGACATTGAGAAAAGAAAGAAATACATTATTATTATTATTACTGAAAGACGAGCTTTTTCAGGCAGAAAAACCTGTCACACTATGACCTTTTGTACACGCCCCTTTTTATTAAAGATCACTGCTAGTTCAATTCCTATCAATGATAGGAATTTTAAAATGTTTTATGCAGCATTGTTTTTAGCTCCTCTGGATATAAAATGTGTTTTCAAGTTAGGGTGTAACCTACCAACGTACAAATTTCATCATTACAAACTTTTGTATTTATAATATTAAAAGAATAATCCCACAAAAAAAAGTTCATATTACTTATTAACAAATCCAGTAAAATTCTGATGTACAAAATTACTATGAACAATGTATCACATTGATACAATAATATTGTAATAAAATCAAAATTCCATAGAATACATCAAATTCATACCTTAGGGTTTGATACCAATTTCATTGTATCAAAAGTTGAAACAAAGTTATTGACTTTGTAAACAGTGACAGAAAATGTAGGAATTGAATATTTATTATTAAAGATTTATTTTCAATTTAAAGGATTACAATTTCAGACAATTTAAGTCTTGAAAATAATTTTAAATATGTGTAATAAAATGTGTAAGTTTAAAATTGACTTGTAAATGTTACCTTCATCAAATACCATTTCCACATATGGCAAAGCGAGTCCCTCAACTTTAGTAGTCTTTGGCAATTCTTTGGTTTCTTGAGCAGCCTTCATGTCTGACTCCAACTTAACTTGCTTCTCCATACTCCAATGGCCAAGGTAAAACTCCTGAGTCTTAACTTGTTTACCTGAAAATTTATAATTCTTTTTTTACATCATGATAAATTAATAAAAACAATGATGAAACAAACATGTAATTTGCTGTTAATGATGATAAGCAATATGTAAATGTCACCTAATCACTAAACATGGCACATGTAAGGCATGAGCATATTAAATGGGACACTAGGTATTTCGTGACCACTTTATGACACAAACAGAACTTTTAACTACGTAAAAAAAATGTCTGAGAGTACTAATAATAATGTACACCTTGACCAAATACAACTTAAATGTTCTTCTCTATCCTAAGGTTGCATTTAGATTAGAGATCGCTATTAAGTGATAAGGCCACCAATTGTTGCCTGTTTGCCTTACTACTTGTAATTAAGTTTTTTTTTATGTGCATATTGTTAATATATATGAAATAATTTTAAATATGCCAATGATGCAAGCATGTAATTGATACTAAATACTCAATATTTTGAATTTGTTAGAGTGAAGCTTATTCTCTATGACCATAGTATCTCAAAACTCCTTAGGGAAGCTATATTGCTTTAGAAATTTGGTGAAGTAAAAATTTTTCATTATTTACTTTACATTATTTTCCTTATTTTGTTTTATTTCTATTTTTTTTTCAAGGACTAATCATAAACATCTACCACTGTACAGTGCAACCCTATATTTGTTAATTTACTGTATTTCTAAAGACTAAATAATTGATAGAATATGAATAATATCATACCATCTCTTTCCTCATGGTACTGCCTAATGTATCTTCCATGGCACACTTCATAACTCCAATAACTCTCTAACCGGTATGAACATATCTTCTGGGCAAATAAAGGCTTCAACAGATTAATTGGTGTTGGCCCATTGTATTCTTCTATACCTGTAGACTCTTTCACACTCACTTCTGGTATATGACACTCATACTTTTCATTATTTGATGTTGTGACTTTTAATACTTCTTTGTTCTGCAACAATTTGTTTTTATTACTCTATTACAAAGAACAACATAACCAGCAACTATCATTGTCAAATATGCATTTGTATCACCAGTCAGTCTTTGCAGCAACTATCAACTGTTAACTGTCCACTGCTGAACATAAGCCTCCCCTATTGCGGAAGTTTTGCCAGTAGTTGCCATGCTTGACAGGGGCGAGTTGACAACTGCAGTTATGTTTTTAATGATGTTTTAAAAAGCTGCTGCTGCCCATTTGTCAACCATTAAGTTCAATTAGTCATCTCTTACAATAACCACAGGACAGAAAAGGGTGGCCTATTCTATGCCATTACAACATGGCAGCGGGAGAAAAGGGATTGTAAGTAATGGGGTTTGACAGCCCTATTACTAACAATATACCTTATCAAAACCATGGTTAATTGTTGTTGAATTCATCACGATAGGTTAACTGACCTGCTTCATCCTCACCTAGCATCATTTACTGGTGCCCGGCCAGTGTATACCAATAACGCAAGAGGGGTTACCATTCCATTATCACCCATTAAAAAAGACTACACGGCAACAGTTATGTAGGCAAGTATTAAAGTAAAAGCATTTGATAAAGTTAATCGGTCTTCCATTAGCATAATTTAGTGTAAAATAATAAACCCTATTCAACGTTATTTACCTCTAATTTACTGACATCGCCATCCACCAAATTCTCAATATTCTCTGGAGCACCCGGCCAATTTATACCAAAGAGAATTGTATCATCAAAACCTTTAAAATCATGTCCGATACACAAAACAAATTGAACAGCACAAAATCCCAAAACTAACGTACTGAACATTTTTATTTCTTAAACGTATACATTAAAACTAAAATAAATATCACCACTTGTATTATTGATAAATTCGTAGACAAAGTTTTATCCGACCAAAAGAAGGAGGTACAAAGTAGCAGTACACTTTTCGTATAATATTGCAATATTTTATTAACTATTCAATTTAGGCATCTTATATATGAGTTGGAGATCTGTCATTAGGCCGTAAAAAAAGGCAAAGGCATACTATCACATTAACGAACTGATCAACAAATTCATCCATACAGTTTATTTAAAATATTTTGTCGATAATACTTATTGTACATAACACAAAAGCTAATTATATATTTTTTTATATTTATATACGTAGTTTTTTCATATGCAATGCTAAGGTGATGTAAATTGCTGTAAATAAATATGGAATTGAAGAATACACTAAGAAAATGCAACTTTATCTTTGTCCTATAAGCGGCAATAGTATTCACTACTCTCTACTAATTTTTATTTTAACTAGTTAAGTAATCGTTCACAGAAGTTTGAATGTAAAAATGAAAATATATTTTTCTCCATCTATACTTTCATGAAAACAAAACCTAATCAAGAATACTATCACGATTAGTAGGTAGTATAAATTAACAAGTTTTGTCACATTATCTGTCAATGTCAACTATTTTTTGTCAAAATGGCGTTTAGCTTCCCTGCTTTTTCCTATATTATTGCGTTAATAATCGATGCTTTTCTCATATTTTTCTCTATATTTCATGTTATAGCTTTTGATGAACTAAAAACAGATTATAAAAATCCAATTGATCAGTGCAACAGTCTTAACCCAGTAAGTTTCTAACCCAAACATCTATTTTATTTTTCACTTGCATACTTACTCATTGTTATTTTAATTCCAGCTGGTACTACCGGAGTATTTACTGCATCTGTTTATAAACGTTCTATTCCTGCTCTCGGGAGAATGGTTTTCATTGTTGATAAACATTCCTTTGATCCTGTATCACATACACAGGTGAGACTTTGTAGGTTATGTTTGTTTAGGGTGTGTATAAAATCATCTCATTTTAACACTACTAAAGTTCAAATTCAATTAATGTTCTTTATATTTATACAATATTCACACTAAAAAAATATTTTTATTATAATAGAAAAAATTAGAAAACTTTTGTAATACTGATAAAATTGAAGAACTTATCAAATATATTGAGTTGTAGAATTATAAATAAGGAAATTTCCAAAATTTCAGATACTACACAAGGCCAGTGATGTCAGGCCCTGGTTTATATGATCCAACAAGCATCATGAATGCTGATGTGTTAACAGTTTGCCAACGAGAAGGCTGGATCAAACTGGCATTTTATTTGTTGTCATTCTTTTTATATCTCTATGGGTAAGTTTCACTTATATTAAAAAACTATGGCTGAAGCTCAACTCTTCCTAAAATACATTTAGCAATGAACTGTAAATTATGGTGATATTAAAATCTTGTAGTTTCAATAATCATATGTAATAAATACATTTAACATAAAAAAAAAAAATATTGCTTTGAATAACTCCTATAAAGGAAATCATTTACAACTACTTTAAATCACTAATAAATTACTACCTTACTCATTGATTGATTACTTAGGTAATACTGAAGGCCAAATTAATGAATATAATTATCACTCAGAAAGAGTAAATTTATTACTCACATTGTTGCATTCCTTGAATATTCTTAGAAAATTAGTAATTATTTTTTAGTACTTAATCCTGTTATTATTATAAAGATGTTTTAATTATTTTTATTTAATCATTTAAATAATGAATGGATTTACATGAAATTATAATAATTTTTAATTCGAAATAATATAGATATTGATGTATTGAGTGACTTACTTATTATTTAATGTGATTTCATTTAAAAATCCATGGCTGTCCAATCCTATATATGGAAATGTAATGCAACTAGTACAACTGTGTTTGAAGCATTCCTATTTAGAATAGTCATATTAGTGACAAAACTAGAAGGGAATTTAACTCCAGAGAGACACAAAAACTTAAATGCCATACTGTACAGAGCATTGCTAATTTCATTACATTGTGTTATAGATACAACATGTGTCCTTACTGATAATAGTGAGAGTACTGTATTAATAACTGTTATATGTTAATATGTAATATTATGTGGTATATATGATTAGCATATCAATTTACATATGTTTTTTTTTTTGTTTCAGAATGATTGTCGTATTGATTGCTGCATAAATAATGTGAGATTGTTATTTCCATTAAGTAATTTATTGTTAGTGCTCTATATACAACTCCAGTCAAGCGAACAAGTGTAACATTTCTTGTCAGTTTACCCCTGTGTGAATGGATAGTATTTTGATAATAAAGATTCATATTAATTAATATTAATTGCATCATTTTTATATACTTTTGCCAAAAATCTATCAGATTAGGTGTGATAGATAAAAATGTGTATTGTCATTCTTCTTCTTTCTATCTAAGAGTTTCATCTCGTCAGTGCAACTAATTCATGCATCTTCTTCCAGCCAGTTCTATTTATTGTATTGTCATTATTTAAATAATTATCCAAATATTTTTATTGACTGATCTGCCTGACTTTATTCAAGGAAGTCAAACTTACAATAACAAAAATAAATATTCTAATATTAATAAAAAATAAATTCAGGTAGTCTTGATTGCTGGTATTATTGAAATCATTATATTCTATTATTTTTTAAACCATGAAACTGGCAAATGAGCATTCAGCTGCATCAAAAGGATTCAAAATGACATATCAAATTCCATCAATGTATAATCATCATAAAGATTAAGCTTATTTATTAAAATATAGTATAAATATGAATGTGTTCCACAAAAAAGCTGAATTCCATTGTGCCAAAACAAGTTATTTTGAAAAAAAAAAAACTAAACTACTGAATTTTGATAAGATTTTTATGGGACCAGTCTATAAGTATAACCTCCTTTTTAGGAAAGTCTTGAAAAGTATACCAAAAAATTTCACTGCTACATTCGCAAATTTTACTTCAAAATAGTAATAGTTCTACATGTCTATGAGAATGGGAACAGCTTGCGGATAAACTACTTGACGACAAAAAAATTAATGTGACTAGTCTCTCCTTCTCAATAATGTTGGAGCCAAAACAATAGTTACCTATTTATAAAACAGCAATACATTAAGTAGGACAATCGTTCCCACTAGCGCGTCAATAAACAATGACCTTTAAGTGCTAATATTATTATAGTTCAAAGACAATAAATGACACCGTTTGTAGTCTGCAGACGGAAACAAAGTCGGTACGAGTGCATAGACACGCCACTGTCAAGACTTGATCCAATCTAAATTCGAAATTATAGAGGAATCCTTTAACAGCAATGAATGCGCCAAAAACTACTATTTCATCAATTCCAAATGTAGCTTCTGAAATTTATTCAGAATACAGATTAATTATATATGTGCACACAATTTTAAGTATAGCAAATCAAAATACTTTTATGTGGGCCCACGGAGTGGTGGGTACGTATTTATTTCAATAATATTTCAAACTAACAAACATGCCTACTGGAATCCCCTTTTAAATTTAGGCCTCTCCGAAAGCGCATCACTCGGACCAGTCTTGGGCTGTTCGTTTCCAGTTTATTAAATAACCAACGATTCTACGTAAATCGTCACTATATAACGTGAGATCACAAGAAGGTAAGGGATTGTTATTAATAGGGTCTAACAGCCCTATTGTTAAAAATATACACTATCAGGTCGACCTCCACACGATGCTCCTTGGAAGCCATGGTAGTTATTTCTTGTGGAATTCGTCGGTTGCCCCACACTACTTGCCTATTAAAGGCCTCCGGTCTGAAACGTCTACTCAAACAGTTATGAGTTCGGACTTTAAAAGCACTGTATCGGTATTCAAAAGGCATGAGTAGATAGTAATAATCCTACGTATTTTATAGTCTTCCTATAAAACAGCAACACAAAACTGCCAGACATAATCGATACACTTCTGCAATTTATGTGTTGTGTTTCGATCAATAACAATACCTCTCTACATAGTAGAGAAACAATCAAACAATAAATTTATCAGACGTCAATAGTAATAAACAGTCAGGGAATAAATAGGACAATAATTTTTTTTTTCTAAGAACTTAGTCTAAGTGCCTACTTACACTTTAAAAGAGACTGATTCCGTAAAAAAAAAAAACAACGCATTCGATCGATTACAATAAATATCTAATTACCTATTCAAATTAAAAACATGTTATCGTGTCTCTTCAATTCACAACGATCAGTTTTTGCTCAACAAAAAAAAATATCAACATTAACATGGACCCAACGTAAATAAATCATATACATCAAAAATTGATATCAATTTTGATGTATGTTGATGCGTTAGATACATACAAAAAAAATTTTTTTAATGTTTGAAAATAGAATGGTAAACCCGCCTGCGCTATCAGTATACGCTGGCAGCACCAGTGATAGGAGAAGATGAAGACAGGTCAGTTGGCTCACCATTAACAAGAATTAACTACGATCATTTCCAGGGGAAACCGAGTGGAGGTGGATCTAATGGGGTATATTGTAATTAAAAAATCTATTTATATTTATTATATGGAAGGAAATTCAATAACTTTATTTATTTATTTATTTATTCATTAGTACAAATATGTGTACATGGCGGACTTAATGCTAAAAGCATTCTCTCCCAGTCAACCATAGGGAAATGTCAGAATACTCGAATGCGGTACTACTAATTATTGATATACGTACATATTAAAATTACATATATAAACGAATAAATATATATAAATAACAAATATACTTACACATATATGATATATACTATATTATACACGAAATTGAGAATAATATAAAACACAAAAGCATATCTTCGAAGAAAACAAATGTAAATAAATATTTGAAAATACCTCGAGAAGTAAAAATTTGTCAAATACTGTCATAATAATTTGTGGAACAGTATACTTACCTATAAGTTTCTTTTTCATCCACAATATTAATATGAAAACGACTATTACTATGTCATAAAATCGTAAATCGGTCAAGTGACTTACGACTATTGTGAAAAGTAACAAAAATACTACTTTGTGCTTTTCTAATAATAGGACGTGGATAGGTTCACGTGATTATGCAACCTAATTGACCGTTCCTAACACTTATAGATCTATTTTTAAAAAGGTAAAAAACTTGCACTTGTAAATATACTATTTTCTTGTTGCAGATTAAATAATTAATATTATTATTGTTCTAAGACAGGTTCGTAATAAGGCCTATATTTATAGTAGAATAAAAGAAGTTTTAGACACAGTGAAAATATTAAATTAATTACCTATTCAACCTAAAAAATCTACTAAATATATGTAGTAGTACCATAGATTAATGTTTTTTTTTTTAATTTAATAATAATCTATGTCATTCTTTTTAGTTTTACAGGTTAAACATATGACTGTTTTGTAGAACGATAGGCGTCTTTATTTTCGAGTATTTTAGGTACAATTATGGCATTAATCTAGGGTTTTGTATATAAGAAACATGGTAAAATGTGTGCTATGAGTACGTGGGAATTATTCTATCTGTATCTTAAACTTCATTAAAATCCGTTCAGCCACTTAAACGTGACTAAATTGATTACTTGATACTTTCACATTTATAATGCTGATTCATTTAAAATTCAGTGGGACTAATGACCATATTTTGCGCAGTGTCAACAACCTCCACCTCAAATTTCCCGCTCTTATCGTAATTTTACTTTACATCCTTTATTATTTAGAGAGTTCGCTTGTAGAACTCACTACCTGCCTCTATTCGGTGCGCTCAAACTCTCACTATCTTCGAAACCTCTGTTAAGTCCTACTATCTCCCCCTTAAGTATTATTTTCCTGCGATCTTTCTTCATCTTCCTCCGTCATTCTCTCTTGTGGTATGTGTCCTTTTATGTATATGTATGTTTATGTATATATTAGTTTAGTATCTATATAATAATGATGCGCCATCTACCCTTTGTCTTTTTCTCGATGTCCTCTACCCAAAGATTGCTTATGCTTAGCGATAAGGCCGCCTTTTGTATCACGTCTCATTAAAGTTTACTGTAAATAAATAAATGCTAGTGTGCACGACGCACCTTTTTAGTTTCTTTTTAAATTTTATTAAAAAGATGTTCTTTTTATAATTTGAAGTCTGTGTCAGTTTCGGTTTGGTTTTTGCCTTCGCTTTTTTACTCCGTTGGTTTGCTATGTATATTTTTTATATAATTATATTATCTTTCTAAAACACCGTGTTTCCATACCAGTATACAGTCCTTTCGCCCACATTTTTGGTCCTTCTCCCATAATTTATTTTATTCAGTGAATCAATATTCGAAATTTTCAAAAAAAAATGGAAACACGGTCGGGTCGTAAACTAAGTTCGGCAAATACTCGTACGGCAAAAGCGTTGCCCCTACCACCGTCGGCAGAGGAAACGCACCCTGATGCCGCCGCCTCGGCGTCGGTGTCCACCGTACCACCGATCGCAGTCAGTGCTCGCAGCACATCGACCTGCAGCCGCTCATCAGCTACGGTTCGTGCTAAGAAGCTTGCAGCGGAAGCGCTACACGCACAACGGCTCGCCAAGATCGAGTTGGAGGCAGCCGAAGCACGTCGCCGTGTTGAGTTGGAGGTGGCGAGAAAGAAATATAATGCAGAAATTGCAGAAATTGAAGCAGCCAGCTGTCGGGGCAGCCGATCTAGTGATCATGCTAGTATTGGTCGTAGCTGCAATGAAGATGTGGATAAATGCACACAGGAGTCCGGAGAGTCAAGTTCGCATGCTGTAGACAATAATGCGGACCAGCCGCGTTCAGAATTGGTGACTCAGACGTCTTCAGGTAGTACCACTGTTTCTCGTAAACCATTACTAAAGGTCGTCGCCGTCACAGTATCGGGTCCATCTGGTTCTGTTGATACTTTCGCATTACTTGATGACGGATCTACGGCTACCTTTATTGATGCTGAAATATCTTCTCAGATAGGAGTAACGGGTCAGATGGGACGAATAGACATACAGTGTGTGGGTGGTTTATCAAAGGAATCGGAAGTTCAATACGTTGATTTTCAGATTAAAGGGCGGAAATCAATAAAAACTTTTGATGTCAAACAAGCTAGATCTATTAGTAATTTAGGTTTAGCAGATCGTTATGTTAATAAAAATGAGATTAATACTTTTTCGTACTTATCAGATATAGCTGACGAGTTATGTTATGATGCAAAACCTACCATTATAATTGGTATTGATAATTGGCATCTATCTGTACCTATTGCGACTAGACAGGGAACTAGGTCTCAACCAGTTGCTATTTTAACAGCTTTGGGTTGGGTTCTTTTCGGTTTTGTGTCAAGTAAAACGAATGTTGTTCATTTCGTAAATAATGTGTGTGATTGCAACGCAGGTAGTGATGCGTCTATAGAAAATATATTTAAAATGCAATATCGTCTCGACTGTATAGATATTATGAGACATGAAAAGCGTGAGGGTTGATTCGAGGTTGGCCTTTTTGTGGAAAGCTAATAATTAATGATGCAGCCGCTAAATCACAAGGAGTTAGTTTATACGATTTACTTTTAACCGGACCAGATCTTTTGCAATCTCTGCTTAATATATTAATGCGTTTTCGTGAGGAGAGTGTCGCGATTAATGGTGACATTAAAGAAATGTTTCCTCAGGTTAAAATTCGTAACGCAGACCGAGATGCACAGCGTTTTCCAAAGCGCGATAGTCCTAATGAACCTTTGAAATTATTTCGTATGTCTTTAATGAATTTTGGCGCTGCATCAAGCCCGTCCACACAGCTTTGTTTATTAAAATAAGAATGCTGATGATATTCAACAGCAGTTTCCGGAAAAGGTCCATGTAATCGTTCATGACCATTACATGGACGATTGCATAAGTAGTGTAGAGTCTGTGGAAAGAGCTGCTCGTGCAATCTCTGCTTAATATATTAATGCGTTTTCGTGAGGAGAGTGTCGCGATTAATGGTGACATTAAAGAAATGTTTCCTCAGGTTAAAATTCGTAACGCAGACCGAGATGCACAGCGTTTTCCAAGGCGCGATAGTCCTAATGAACCTTTGAAATTATTTCGTATTTCTTTAATGATTTTTTTTTTTTTTTACAACACAGGGGGATTAATTAATTAAATTAATGATTTTTGGCGCTGCATCAAGCCCGTCTACAGCTTTGTTCATTAAAATAAGAATGCTGATGATATTCAACAGCAGTTTCCTGAAAAGGCCCATGTAATCGTTCATGATCATGGACATTTGATCACGGACACATGGACGTTTGCATAAGTAGTGTAGAGTCTGTGGAAAGAGCTGCTCGTTTGGTAGCAGATATTGTTGATATACATCAGAAAGCAGGATTTGAGATGCGTAACTGGATATCTAATGAACCAAGGGCGCTATCACTAATACCTAAGAGTTTGTGTCATAGTTAGTCATTAGATACACTTCAAGTAGATAAAGGTGATGTTAGTACACCCGTACGCACACTTGGTTTATTATGGTACCCAGGCACTGATTTAATCGCTGTTAATACCGGTCTTCAAAAGATTTTGTAATGCCTACTAAACTCACCAAACGACAGGCGCTTGCTTATATTATACGGGTATATGATCCACTAGTTTTATTAACACCAATACACGTCAGAAGTCGCGTTCTTTTAGAGTGCGAACTCCATGATTTTTTATGATGTCAGTAAAGTAGCTTATTTAGTAGTAGCTTACTGGCGCTTTATTCATTCTAATAATCATCGAAGCTCATAATTAACTTAACCTCATTTGCATCAAGTCAATCAGATCACTTCATCCAGTTCGCAGTTGTCACTCTCAGCTGATCTATTACGTTAATGGATTAGATTCATTCATCTTTATATGTTCATGGATTAGATTAGTACGTTCAACAGCAACTGCGCATAAATTCATTTTTATATTGCGATTGCGTAGTTTACGAAAACGAGAAGTTGATATTTCTAAATTATTTAAATTAAATTATTGTATTTGTTCTTTTTTAGATAATTCTATTAATGTAACGGCACTAACTTCGCGTAGACAGTCTAATATTTCAAATATTCTAACGGCGGAAGATTTAAATCTTGCTGAGTCACATATACTACGTCGTAGCCAAGAAGACGATTTTCAAGAAGAGATTGCATACATTGCTAATAATCGGCCACTTAACCTCAGAGTCGTCTCCGCAAGCTGTCACCACAAATTGGTCCTGACAAACTTATACATCTCTGGTCGTATTACAGCGGTTTTAGATGTCAATGAAGAAGATAAGTTTTCTATTTTTTTTAGATGGAAACATCCAAGTATTCTCCTTTAATTCATTATTATCATGTTCGAACTCCTCATGGAAATACGGAAACCATTGTTAACGAGCTTCGACAAAAATACTGGATTCTTGGATTACGCAATGCTGTGCGATCAATTGCTCACAGCTGGCAGCTCCTTACCAGCGACACTGCAATAGAGATCTAATTCACGCAATAACTGGAGAATTGCTGTATGACTAAGTGACATGTTTTGGGTAAGAGAATATCTCCCCGGTTTACTGTCCCGTCGTTCAAGTTCCAGCTCTACAGCACCAAGTATTTCTATCGAAGATGTTGTTCTTATAGCTGATGGAGATTTACCCCGAGGTACATGGCCGCGAGGTCACGTGGTTGCTCTGTTTCTTGGAAGAGACAATTTTGTTCGTGTGGCTGATGTTCAAACGGTATCAGGAACGTTAAGGCGTCCTTTAAAAAGTTAGTGCCGATAGTTAGAACTAAATAATTACTTTTGTTTAGTTTTCGACTAATAATTTTGTAAATAATTAATCTTTTTTTTTTTAGTCCTAGACGATGTGCACGACGCACCTTTTTAGTTTCTTTTTAAATTTTATTAAAAAGATGTTCTTTTTATAATTTGAAGTCTGTGTCAGTTTCGGTTTGGTTTTTGCCTTCGCTTTTTTACTCCGTTGGTTTGCTATGTATATTTTTTATATAATTATATTATCTTTCTAAAACACCGTGTTTCCATACCAGCATACAGTCCTTTCGCCCACAGCTAGTATGATAAGATTTGTTAGATTAATAAAAAAATATACTCCTGAGCTACCACAGAATAAATTAATAGGTAGATACTACGGTAGTTAGATGAATAATCACAAAGAAATACCGTTTGCTCATTTATTTCATCGAGCAATGGTTCATCACCACCTTAGGTCTGTGACCTAATTTTTTGCTTGGGATTTCGTCGCCGTCTTATCGCACGAGCTAACTGTATATTCGCCGTTTCACTTGTTGATAAAAAAATCCCTTCACAAGCTCTGTAAATCGAATTCGCGTGTGCTGGCAGTTAACATAAAATGTATTACAGTTTAAGATTTTGTTCTACATAATAATATAAACTTCAATTGTGCAAAAACATTTATTTATTTTTTTATTAAAAACTAAACTGAACCAATTTTGATAAAATTCCTATGGGGCCAATCAGGAAGTATAGTATATATAAAGTACATAGTTATGAAGTAACAAATAAAAAAATACGGATTGGGAACCTCCTCTTTTGAAGTCGGATGAAAATTGCAAAAAGTTTTGTCGTTTAATTAACATATTTCGAGTACATGGTATGCCGACCTAGCGTAGTTTAGTTAAAACGCTTTATGCAAATAATGCTAAGGGTTCCTTACATATTATTCGCAAAAAAATTATTGACAAACATCCAAAATTTTGAAGCTATCTAAAAAGATAAAAATCCGTTTCAGTTCCACCCTGAACATGCTCTAAGTAATATGTATGATTTAATTAAATTAATCCAGTGCACTCTCAAATTATATGAATAGAATAAACATTATTTTTTATTTCTTCATTGATTTTTGGGAAAAATTGTTATTATCGTCAGTGGGTATTATAGGTGTCAATTTGACAAATATATTTAAAGATCAAAAAGGTATTATATATATTCACTTAAGTACATTATACCTATTCATAAACAAGGAACGAGAATTAGAGGAAACAAGAGATACGTTTATTACTATTAGAGAGAAAGCGTGTATGAACCGGCTTAGTGGGAAATCTTACTTCCTAGCAGTCTAGTCATAAATAATTCTGTTCTTACTTTGAAATTAAAATGCTATTACATTTTGTTGCTTACAACTATGTATATGTTGATAAAATACAATGCAAGGTTAGCTATACTACTAACTAATCGCTGACCTAACTTAACACAACTCACTGTATTTATATTTGGAATCAACGACCTCTCCAGTACCTACATATACAACGAGCTCAGTATCATTACCCGTATGTTTAAATTGATCAGTCTTGGTATGGCACTTAATTTCTTCGTACTTGAGTAGCGGTGGGGCCCCAGATCCTAATCATTCACTGATACTAGCACATAGATAAAAAAAAGATGTTCACAACAATTGTAGTCCCATTTGGAGCATTTATCGACTGTTACAGTTAGAATAAAGATACGTAACACTCAACATGGGGGAGAAGAGATTGTTAGTAATGCAGACTACCAGTCCATTACTAGCAATATACCCTATCAAGTCAATCACAACTTGGTTGCCTCTGGAAATTATCGTAATGAATTCTAGGTGTGTTCATCCCGATGGGCTAATTGATCTGACTTTTCATTCTCACCTATTGTTCTTCACTGGTACTCCACCAGTACCAGTAGTAGCGTATACCGTTAGCGCCGACGGGGTTGCCATTCCATTATTATCCATAAAAAAAAAACAACATTTTCAACCCAAATTTCGAAGAACACATATGCATCTAATAAGGGGACCAGTCCACCGCTCAAATTATTTTGATTTATGATTGGTGTATTTTATTTTATGGTGTATTTTCAGTGATTATTAATGAACTCTATTACCGAACAGTTGGTCGTATATTTAATACACGGTTTTTGTTGTGATTTGGATTTGAATTCACGGCCTTTCGGGTGTTGAGATCTGAGTAACACTTGTATACCACCGGTCCAAGACGCTCTCTAAAAAAACATGCCCGTATAGTAAAGCTATAAGGTAATATATATTATTTAAAAACTGCAAAATTTGTGCATTTTATCCCATCATATATAACTGTTTCTTGCGTTATTTAATTTACCATAATGTTATTATTAAATATTATAAAAACATTCAAAATAATCATACCAACCTAAATTGGGTATCAATCAGAAAACATAAAACTGTACACATAACTAGGTATGTCCTATAACAATGTCACTATGTCCTGTTATAAAATAATCTACTTATTATGATCGACATTCGGTCTTTGAGTGTAAATATAAAGTATTGTGTAGGTACGCGGCGCGTTAAATATAACTACGGGACTGGAGTGCGAAGACCCGGTGGGGCTAATTCGCGCTCTCCACATCGACGCCTTATTCATTCAGCTTGGAATCAGTCAGTGCGATGCGCGCACTTTTTCTAACCTTTACCGCGCTTTTAGTGTTCCATAATGCGGAAGCCGCTCGTATACTCGGCCTTTTCCCGCACACTGGCAAAAGTCATCAAATGGTATTCGAACCTCTACTAAGAAGATTAGCGGAACGAGGTCACCATATGACCGTCGCGTCTTTCTTTCCATTGAAAAATCCACTGGAAAACTACACCGATATTAGCTTCGAAGGGATCGCTGCAGTAGGAGTTGAAACGATCGATTTAACCTTCTTCGAGGGCCACAAAGGGTTTATGAAGATAACAGGATTGGGCACGATTATACAACGGTTGACCGAATTCGTTCCATTGAACGAGATGGCGTTGAATGTTTGCTCGAAACTAGTGAGCTGGCCGCCACTGAATGACGTTTTGAGGAAAGAATATGATGTGGTGTTGGTTGAGAATTTCAACAGCGACTGCATGCTCGGTCTGATGCACGTCTACGGAATTAAAGCGCCGATTGTTGCGCTGTCTTCAACTGGTTTGTTGCCGTGGTCATCGGAACGTGTCGGTGTTACAGAAAATCCATCGTATATGCCTATATTAACATCCACTATAACAAATCCGTTCTCGTTCTTGGAAAGATTACAAAACACATTCTTGACTTACTATTACAAATTGTGGTTTAGATACACCATACAAGTGAAGGAACAAGAGATTATTGAGAAGCACTTTGGTAGGAAAATTGTGGATTTAAAGGACCTAGCGAAGAATACGACGTTGATGATGGTGAACCTATTTTACAGTCTAAATGGTGCTCGTCCCTTGTTACCAGGGTTAGTGGAAGTTGGTGGGATGCACTTGGACGAGACGCCGAAACCTATACCGCATGTGAGTACATAAATACTTATTATGCATATGTAATATGTAGGTTTACATAAATCAATATATATATTTCACTAACAACGCCTAGGTTTCTAATTAAATTACCCGCGCATGTGAGTAATAAACCTCACATCACAAATACCAAATACTGCATACTCGTTACGTTATTTATTAACATTAATGGTAATGTAAACTTTGTTCCATTGAAATAAATTTACTATCCTATGATTATAGGATAGGGACGATTAGTTACGATGAAAGCAAATTAATTTACTCATTGTGACGAATTCATCAAAACCGTGACAGTTTCCCGAGATATTGTTAGCAATGGGGCCGCTAGTCCCCGTTATAAATGCCCTTCTCTCCCCAGTAGTGCAGACTTGAAACTCTTATACTAGCTGTTACCAGCGATTTTGTACACGTAGCCGGGATAAAAATCAGTCTATGTCCTTCTCCATCCCATGTAGTACCAAATTTAATACTAATTGATCAAGTCAATAAAGCGCCAAGAGGTAACAAATAAATTCACTTTCATATGTTTATAATATTATATTATTAAGGATTATATTATTCTTATATAGTTAAAAAAATATTTATATTCATAATTATAATACCCATGGAGTAGATAACTTTAAACTTTCACGTTGTTTACAGATATTTTAAATTTACGATCGGGACTTAACGCGACCTATATTATACCTCATTTACATATATTGCCAATGGTGATTACAATTTACATACAAAATGACACATTTTGTATGTAAATTGTACTTTTTTTTAATAAATGAATAATGTCTAATGACTACCATTTATCTACTTTCAGTCTAGTATACTATTGTCAGAGATAATGTAATCTATTTTGCCATTTTGGTGTATTTTCTCAACCTGTTCATATGACTTTCTTTGATTATAATTTTTTATTTAAAACCAATGTGACACGATACGAGCCTATCGCTTCGCTATTGCATTTTCAAGTCATCAACAGCAAGTCTCCAACCACTAGTATGATTCAATTGTAAAGTAAAGAATACGAGAAGAGCAAAGTTGACAATTTGAGATTCTGCTACCGATTTCAAAAAGAAAGCTCAAAATTGATCTAAAATTGGTGACGTAATAGCATATAACCATAAAATATTTAAGCAAACTGATAATCTTTATTAAAAATCTTTTAAAAATATCCCAAATCGACAATAGTTGCACAGATGCGTAACTATTGCCGCTAATTTCGGGAAATTACTGGTTTGTAAACTAAATTAATATTAATTTTGACTTAAATGTATTATAAAATTAGTTTAAATTGATTTTTATAATAAATATTTTGCTGACATTTCAAATTGAAACTATAAATAATGGCATCTCAGAATCGACGCCAATGTCTGCTCAGCTAAAAAATATTTAGGATTTAATTTTGTTATATACTTTGTCAACGTTTTACTTTAAAAAAGTTTTTAGGTATAAAGAAAATTACCCATAGATTAACATGAATCTGAATTCGATCATATCTTTGTCACAGAGAAACTAATTTTTTTTTGCACTTGGCACGTCAACTATTGTCTTCTTTTTTCGAAATTGATCATTTAAAAACAAAACAGCCATTTTTTTTTATTCAACTTAGTATGATAAACAAGCTGACGGATTTTTTTATGGCAATACAGAGCCAATAAAGCATACAATGTGTAATCACATTGCATGCTTTAGGTATACTTATTACTTTTATATTTCCATTAGGTTCGAAGCATTATTATTCTTACGTATTTACAATGTTTCTAAAATTTGAGATATTATACATTTATTTCTCAAGATAAAAATTTTAATAATAGCTTAAAAATGGAATGATGTTCCGACTGCGCTGCGGAAGATCAGTAAACGATAACAGATCCTCACCTGAAGTAAAATCAGTTGACCCATCGTAATGAACTCACCAAGAATTCATTATGATAGTATTCAGGTAAGACCACGCGGAGGTCGATCTTTTATTATAATTTTTATGATAAAATTATAATAATTCAAGATGATGTTATTTTTATTTATTTATTCATTAAAACAATTATAACATTATACAGTAAAAACCAATCAATATTATAACCCTAGATATATATACAAAATTATATTAACATTATTTCACCCGACTACAGATATTTCTGAGCCGCGTCTAATATCTTTGGCAGGCTACCACTAAAACATCAATGATGCTTATAATGTTATTTAATATCAGTACTGCACGAGTTAAGGAAGCGTTAATAAGATGTGTCAATAAGATGTTCTTGTTTATTTAGTTGTATTACATGAAAATGATTTTTACTTTACTATTTTTCGAAAAATCCTGTATTCAATTCTTTGCTAAGATATATTCTTGTGTATACACATAAGAATCTTCATTTCAATCATTTTCTTCGTTATATCATCGTAAAGAATTTTTTATACCTAATGGTAAGCGTTTACCGTAACCTATGAACACCTGCAATATGTACTAAGGGCATTATGTGAATGTTTGCCAAACCTGAAAAAAATTCTTTGCCCCTTTTTGGTACCCCATATTTTTTTTTATGTAACTTAGAATGTCAAACGAGCTGACGGCCCATCTCATAGAAAGTGGTAACCGTCATAATATGAATATTGTAATATGAAAATATTGTCCTGTATTTAATTGTACATAAAAATAGAAAGATTAAAAGGTCTTGTAAATTTTTGTTGAATTTGAAGATTCAATAGAAGAATATAATAATATACAATATTTTACCACTGGTTTCATACCTTAAATGTTGTAAGAGATCAACAAAACAAAACACAATCTGTACAAAATATATAACAGAAGGAAAACTCGAAATAAAAGCTTATATCAAGTTACTGGCCAGCATGTTCAGGGTCCGATCTAAAGGAGCACCAGCTGGGTAAATGCCCAAAAGAACAAAATAAGGGTGAATTTACTGGGTACAGAGGAATAACACCCGAATCCTCAGGAATGGCAACGCATGGGGGGTATCATGGGCGAAACAGTATACTCTGTTATGTCCATGGTACTGCTCATGTCTATAAGCGACGGTTACTACTTTCCATCAGGTGGGCCGTCAGCTTGTTTGCCATTCTAAGTTGTATAAAAAAAACGTTATCAGTTAAAGGGTAGAAAACGTTTATTGCCCAGATAGGGCAAAAATAGCTAAAACAGACACTGTGAATAAAAATTATAAGCTAATATCCTCTTTTTTTAAAGAGGCATGTACCCAGCAATAGATAATTAATGGGCTGCTGTATAACTTTGATTTACATACAACTGATTGTAAGTATTGTAAAATAAATAGACACAACTAAAAAACAAACGATATTAGGAATAAATATAAATATAAAGACAATTTCCGAATTCGATATCAATACACGATTGTTACGATTAAGCGTAACGTGACTTGTCAAATTCTATATCAGTTTCAAACAAAAGTTATATAAGACTGAAACAATCGCAGTTTTTTATAAATGAACCTTGCCCCTTTTCATATGTTGCACGTACGTATATTTTAAGTAGGCACATAAAATATTAGAGACATGGTAGCATGGCACGCTTCTAAGCGGTGCTCCAGTATATAATTCGACTTGGCGTCAGTCACTACGCGCGATGCGCGCATTTTTTCTTTCGATTGCTGCGTTGACGATACTCCACAATGTGGACACAGCTCGGGTTCTCGGCCTCTTCCCGCACACCGGAAGAAGTCATCAAATGGTTTTCGAGCCACTACTCAGGGTCTTGGCTGAAAGGGGCCATCAAGTCACTGTTGTTTCATTCTTCCCTCTGAAGAATCCACCGGCCAACTACACGGATGTTAGCCTCGTGGGCATCTCCGAATTGGGAATAGAAACAATTGATCTCCTGGAATGGTATGAGAACAACGATGGATTTTTAAAATCAACAGGATTAGACAAAATTATTCAAAAGTTTTCAGAGTTCTATCCGTTAGATACGATGGCACAGGAGATATGCTCTGGTCTTGTGAAGTGGGCGCCTCTGGAAAATACACTGAAGCAGAAATACGACGTGGTTCTGACAGAGAATTTTAACAGTGACTGTATGCTGGGTCTGTTGCATGTCCACGGAGTAAATGCTCCAGTAATCGCATTATCGTCGACCGGTCTAATGCCTTGGCTGCCAGAGCGCTTTGGTTTGAGCTACAATCCTTCATACACCCCTGTACTGAGCTACCCAAAAAGGAGCCCAATGTCTTTATTGGAGAGAATAGAAAATACGCTTCTTCAGTTATATTATAGATTGTGGTACCGTTACGCTATTCAAGTGAAGGAACAAGCAATTATTGAGAAGCATTTCAATAGGAAAATTGTAGACTTAGACAGTCTCGCAAGGAACATAACGATGATACTGGTACACGGATTTCACACGCTGAATGGTGTTAGGCAGTTACTGCCTGGTGTGGTAGAAGTGGGTGGTATGCACTTGAACAGATCCGAAAAAGTTATACCGAATGTGAGTACTTCTCTATACATATATTAAAACTATGAACATATGCATACAATAAATGCATAAAAATTACTATAAACAAATTAGATAATTTTCAATCGACTTCAAAAAGAAGGAAGTTCTCAATTCGATTGTATTTTTTTTGTTTATTCCCTCATAACCCCGTCAGTTGTAAACCCATTTGGAATTTTTTTTTTTATCTAAAAGGACATACTTATTGATTGGTTCAATAGAAATTTTATCAAAAAAGTTTCAGTAATTTAAGTTTTTGACCAAAATAACTAGTTTTATCACAATTAAAGTTGGTGTTTCTTGTGGGGCACAATCTTTGATTATTGCTGCAGTTAAATGTGGAAAGGAATTATTAATAATGGAAACTAAGGGCCCCATTGCTACCCTACTAGGTTGGCCTCCATGTGGTCCCCACTGGAAACCATCATGCTGAAAACCGGGTGTATTCATCACGATGGGCTAACTGACCTGTCGTTTTGCCAGTGTAGACCGATAGCTCATGTGGGATTCATTCCATCGCCATCTTCACAATTCCATCCTCACACATTAAACAAAATTTAAAATGTTTAAAGATGTTTGCTACTTAATCACGCTTAAATAGATGAACGGATTAGAATGAAATTTGGTACACGAATAGATTATATCCTGTATACCTATCCTATTTAACGTATGTATATACACATACGATACATCACGTATTAATTCACGAAGGCAAAGCTGCGGCAAACAACTAGTAACATATGAAAACGATAATTGTTCACGCTAATCTTCAAAACCACTCAATCAATTTTAATGAAATTTTATAAATGCGTATTGTTTGATTCAATTTGAAAGATAGAAAAACTTTTATCCCGATAAGAAAAAAGGATCCAATAGATGGCGGTAAGGAGTAACACAATGTCTGCCGGGTCTGATAATACAATGCATCACTTATTTGTAAATGGATCCTCTCGTTTAATTTTTACGACACGACAATGTGTAGGTATAAATATAAATTCCAGTGATATAACAACATACATACATACTATGTTATACATGTTTATATGTGAGTACATACAAACATATAAATCACTACCCGCCACTCCTATCGGCGGTTAAAAATACCGATAATATATCTACATAGACTCTACCCACGACGTCACACACGTGATGTTTTTGATAACATCATTACCTAATAATGATGATAAAATTAAATGATAGATGTGTTGAAAACCTCTATCATTTTTTTAATAAATCATACCATGTTACATTAATACGTATATGTTATTTTTTTTTGTGATTTTGTGAAATATATTAGTTTTATGGATATGTTATATATTATTAATATGAAACTAGAGGGTGACTTTGTAAAAAGTTGTTTGCTTGAGCACCTCTGTCCCATTCTTCATGCGCGAAACATTATACTCTGTTATGTCCATGGTACTGCTCATGTTTATACGCGATGGTTACCACTTTCCATCAGGTGGCCCGTCAGCTTGTTTGCCATTCTAAATTGCATAAAATATAGTAGTAATATGTATATGTAACACCGTTTGTGCCCCGGCATAGAAAGGGCCACCCCTCCCTTTCCCATGGGTGTCGTAAGAGGCGACTAAGGGACGGCGAGGGATTGGCAGCAGCTTCTCCCTCTTGAAACATCTCTAAAAGCCTAACTGCGGTTGCCAACCCGCCTGCCAAGCGTGGCAACTATTGGCAAAACTCTCCTTATGGGTAACGTTTATGTTCAGCAGTGAACAATTAACGGCTGAAATAATAAATAATAATATGTATATTTTATGTTAGTCTCTGATAATGTAGCTTTCTATAGGTGAAAGAATTTTTAATAAATTCTTTTACTACTTTATCCATATATAATATTATCTTTTCTCTTTATAATATTAGTTACATATTAGTTTCACTAGTATGCCATAAAATCTCAAAATTAGAATGAAACAATAATCAAATTCAAAACTCTGGTTAATTCGTCGCGATGGGCGAACAGAGGGCCTACCATGAAATGTTTTCCGAAATTTCGGGTCCAAACGAAACACAAATTTGATTTTAAAATTACATAATACATACCGTTTAAAAATATTAAAAATGCTAAAGTATCATTTATTTGGACTTTTATGGTAGGATTTATGGCAAACGAAATGTTAAGCTCCATTTACTGTGTCGATTTCGGTATGAACAAAAACACGAAATTAATGTAATGTTATTTTTTTTTTTATTAAAACATTATTATATGTAAACTAGCTGACTCGGCAAACGTTGTTTTACCATATACATTATTTCGAGAACTATACATGAAAATTTATCCTACTACAATTATTATATTCGATTGCCATCTTGCAACCCTGTTACGGCATATAAAAATCGCGATTAAAAAACAGGGGTTGATTGTCAAAGCTTGAAAATTTGGATTTGTATGTATTTTTAAATACTAAATTATAATAAAATAAAAATAAAAAAAATTGTCAAAAAACTAAAAAAAAAATATTTAGAGGAAGGTTATCCTTATCAATGAGGGGTACGTAAAATAGATGTTGGCCGATTCTCAGACCTACCCGATATGCACACAAAATTTCATAAAAATCGGTAAAGCCGTTTCGGAGGAGTTTGGTCACAAACACCGCGACACGAGTATTTTATATATTAGATTATTAGTCCATTATAAAAGGATAGGATATAACATGTAAATATAGTAAATAATAAGGAACAAACAGAAAAATATTATTATGTAAAATAAAAAAATTATGAAAGTAAAAAAAAAACATTTAAAAATTAAATTAAAAAATAACTAAACGACTTTAAATTAAAAAGAAAAACTGTATTATGTATTTTCTGCGAAAATTCTCGCGCGTTCTACGACGCAGTGGAATTCTGTAGCATAGCCCTCTCCATAGCTCGCTGAGTTATTTGAAATTTCCTGACCCATGCGACCAATATTAAATTCATGTTGATGGATTCAGTACTTGATGTTGAAACTATTCGTATGCGCATTCATTATACATTTATTTACTTTACTATTATACTAGCTATGTCTCGCGGCTTTGTCCGCGTGATATGAGACCAGTATATAGAGTATCTATTACGTTACAACATACCAATTTTTTTTTTATTACATTTAAATCCGTTCAACATTTTTTGCGTGAGTAACTAATATCGAATGTGGCCAACATTCTCACAAACTTTTACATTTACAATAGCATTACAATTAATAGGATTTTGAAATAAATAAAAGAACGTAGAGCAAAATCCTTATCAATTCGTAAATTATGTAAACACTGCAATTTTATTTGTATACAAGAACAAATGTTCAGAAATAATCTTCGTCTAAGTATGTCACCAGACATTATCTCGTCCTCGTGAAGATTAGATACTGTAATTTGTATTATCTCTCATCACATCACTAACTATATCTATTTTAATCTAATTACGTGTTATATTATAGTTATATATATCTAAAGCCATCTAAAGGTGGCAACACATTGCAACGCATTACACGAACAACTGCGAGCAAGATACAGCGAATAGTTTGTGTAAACGCAAACAATGTTGCCACTGCTATTTATACATATAATAAAACTGTAAAGGTCGAATGTCTGTACATAGAGAAAAAAAACGCTAAGAACCGAGTCAGGAGGATGTTAGAAGTGAAACAGAACACATCCAGATTTTATTAAAATTTTTTGGTTTCTCTGTATCAGTTTGTCTGTTTGTACGGGCTAATCTCCGAAACTGTTGGACTGATTTTAATAAAATTTTGCGTGGTGGTACCTTATTTTCCAGTTCAACATTTTAGATATTTTTAATCATGGTAAATTAAAGAGTTCCCGTGGGATAGTTAAAAAACCATAGTAACCTATACAGCTTAGTACACAACCTACTTAAATAATTTTGAAGGCAAAGAGTGAGGACGACACGTCATTTGTTAATTTTGGTCCAGTATTCCCGGACATAATAAATAGGTAGGTACATCCATCGACACATACTAAACAGGAATAACACATACCACGCGAACAGAGTCGCGGCCAGCAGCTAATAGTACTAATAAAACTCAAAATGTTTGTGAGGATATGTTTGCCGGAAAGAGTAATTTGGAATAGAGGATATTTTATATACTGTATGACATGGGCGAAGCTGCAAGCTACAGAGAGACAGAGACAGCTTTCCGGTAGTTTATTTCTTAAGCTCAATCACCTTTGGCCAGTTACCATTTTATAATATACAAAATATAAGAAAGACAAAACAGACAAGTAGGTTTGAGAATGCAACCGGTTATTGTAGGGGGAAAGGGATTGTTAGTAATGGAGACTAAGAATCCTATTGCTAGCAATATACCCAACCAGGTCGACTTACTCGCGGTTCCCCCTGGAAACTATCACGGTTAATTCCTGTTGAATTCATCATGATGGCCTAACTGGCCTGTTTTCATTCTAATCTATCACCCCTCACTGGTGCTCCGCCAGCGTATCCCGTCAGTGCAGGCGGAGTTACCGTACCATTTTCACCCATCAAAAAAAAAAACCGTTATTGTACATCACACTAACGTGAAGCGTTTATTCGACAATGCTCATTATACTACTTCTAGCCCCTTTCGATTTTTAGTAACGGAAATGTTAGCAGCTCCATAGCTTATATTGTAATATACCCTCTCAGGTCATCCTTCTCCTGTCGGTTCTCTCGAAAACCATCGTGACTACTGATGAATTCGTCTCAATAGGCCAAATGACCTGCTTTCATGCCCACATATCACCACTCGCTGGTGCCGTGTCAACTTATACCGTAAACATAAATCGGGTTACTATCCCATTATACTCCTTGAGAGCAACAAGAATATTATACTTTTAAACTGCTTCTATCGAATTATCACTTTCCACTCTCCAGCGGTACGTTGGCAGTATTGGCGTTCGCCTTTATTCAACTAATAATGAGGTGGAGCCTTAAAACGTAAAACATCAACAGATAATGTATGATAAATTAGGTTACGATTCTTACATAATACAAACTATTCGCCACGACTTCACTTGTCTTGAAACACAACGTCGCTAGTTATTAACTATCCTTGATTTTTGAACCCGGTAGCTCGAATCTATAGTTACCATTGTATGTAAATCAAATTTAGCACCTTAACTCTTAAAAACAGAAAAAAATAATTGTAATAATAATTTTAATAGTTATTAATCTTTATGTTGGAGGGAAAGGAATTGTTAGTAATCAGGGCGACCTCCACGCAATTCCCCTGGAAACTATCGTGGTTAATTCTAATGGAGTTCGTCACGATGGGCTAACGGACCTGCTTTTATCGTCACCTATCACCACTCACTGGTACCCCGCCAGTGTATACCGATAGCGCGGGCACGGTTGCCATTCCATTATCACCCATTAAAAATCTTTGTTTAGAAAAAAAAAATAGGCCGAATATTCAGTGATAGAAATAAATCAGAGAAATACTATATTAAACTTACATTACGGTTATCAGACCAAAAGTAATACAAGAGGTCAAATTAAAAATTAGATATTATTTCACTTAAATGATAAAGGCAAATCTCTCAAAATCTAGAAGTTTTTTTTTTTTTTTATTTATAAATATTATATTATTAAATACATAAAAATTATTAAATAAACATGGCCCTTTTCAGTATTGTTCTGTATATATATAATATCAGTAATAAACATATATTATGCTTGAAAACCCGAGCGATAACCTTAACGTCAACATTATAAAACACAGACGGCATTTAGTTTTACACCGCATTACAGTTTATTGGTGACATTCGTTAGAACAGCATCGCATGATGCGTATTCTCTTTATATCTTATTTAACAATTTTAACGTTCAACAATGTGAATTGTTCTCGTATACTGGCTCTTTTTCCGCACACCGGCAAAAGTCATCACATGGTCTTCGAACCACTATTAAAGACGTTAATCGAGAGAGGCCACAATGTTACCGTCGCGTCAATATTCCCTGTTAATGTACCACCAGAAAAAATCACAGAAATTAGTCTCAAAGGCATCGCCGAGGAGGGAGTGGAGACAATAGATCTAGCTGAGTATAGTGAAAGAAATGTATTTCTAAGATTAATAGGCCTAGACGATATTGTTCAACAAATAGAGTGTCTAAGTGTGCTCGCCGATATGGCGTTGGACACATGCACTAAACTGATGAATTGGCCAACTCTGAAGAAAGCATTGAGGAATGAATACGATGTAGTGCTGGTGGAGAATTTCAATACAGACTGCATGCTCGGACTGTTGCATGTTTATGAAATAAAAGCGCCGGTTATCGCTTTGTTATCGAGTTATTTGATGCCCTGGTCAGCAGAACGCATCGGTCTCACCGAGAATTTCTCGTATATGCCAGTATTAACATCCGCATTTAAAAACCCAAACACATTCATAGAGCGATTGGAATCTACAGTTATGAATTACTATTTCAAATTCTGGTACCGATACGCAATTCAAATAAAAGAGCAAGAGATAATTGAGAAGTATTTCGGTAGAAAAATCGTCGACTTAAATGATCTAGCAAAAAATACTACATTGATGATGATGAACACGTTCCACAGTTTGAACGGCGTGAAACCTTTGCTGCCTGGCTTAGTGGAAGTAGGGGGCATGCACGTAGATGAAACAAAAAAATACATACCACCCGTAAGTAATTGGATTTTTTTTTAAATATTATAAAATTATTTGATGACCGCTCAAATTATCCCTAGCAAATACTAGCAATCCTTCATTCGATTTATTAATTTTTTTGCATTAATCTTGTTTAACACTATTTTCTATTTGTACTAGAGATTATTTCAAACAGGCTAAACCTAACTATAATAACATAAAAAAATAATTAAATACGAGAAATTACATCATTGAAATTTGCGTGTAAATAATATTGTAACTACAAACGTATAGTTATTGGTTAATATAGTTATTAGACAAATTGATTAATATATAAAAAAAACAAAACCATAGACACATAGGTAGATGCAAGTACTAAACAGGGAATTTCGATACCTATGTAGGTACATCTAATATACTACAATACATTATAATAGATTATCTCATCTCAATAAGTATTATTAGTGTAATTGAGGTACTTGAGCAAATTTTACATTCGTGCTTCCTAGATGTGCAACTCATCAAAGTGCTAGCAAATTTTAATATCTGTTTTCCTGAGAGATAATTTTAATTAGTAACTATTACTCGGCTGAGATTATACTTCTACTCATACACTTAGTTGCAATCTGTGTGTTATTATCTACCAGCCACCTGACCCGTCAAATACTGTTTTGCTCCTATCGTGATGAAAAGTATACTATAACGTTCGTTTCGTTAAAATTCGTCGAGTAATTTTTGTTTCTATAACGAGCATACAGACAGACAGACAGACAAAAATTTTAGTGATTGCACTTTTGGCATCAGTATCGATCACTAATCACCCCCTGATAGTTATTTTGGAAATATATTTCATGTACAGAATTGACCTCTCTACAGATTTATTATAAGCATAGATTATATACTCTGTGCCTTAATCTCTCTTACAACTTATTGGGATTGAAAAAGTGGTGATACATTACGTTCCTAGATTACAGGTATATAGAGCTTTTGCCGTCGGAGATGTGGTGAGTGCGAAAGCGAACCCATGTATCCAACATATGGCACCTCGAGGGTATATCGTCTGGTTTTTGGTGGGTACACTCCCACCTTATGGGGGGATTTTCACAGTACCCATTCACCTCCCACAAGGTGTATGGGTCTACACAAAGCATTTTTCAGACGTTAAAAAAAAGGTATATAGAGCTTTCAAGTATATGCAAAGCTATCTCTGAGACTATATATGTGTCCATTTTAAGGAGCAAAACTCCCTTCTCTATTCCGAGATAATATTCTTGAATCCGAAGGTCAGTATGTCACTGCTAACAATTACGCCAACCAATTGCGCTCGTAACACGCCAGTTATATAGGTTAATTATTGGTCAATTGCATAGGGTATTAGGAACTCAGTATGGAACGCAGTGTACTGAGAAACATAAGAGTAATTAAAATTTCACGGAAACGTCAGTTACCATTCTCTTAGATTTTCTAGAAATCTGCTCCATATTTCTAACCACTTTCTCTAATTTTTTCGACATTCAGGTTATCAAGCACTGGAATGATTTACCCTTTGAGGTTAGATCTTCTTTTTATTTAGAATCCCTAGAATCGTAATATATTATAGACGCTTGTTTTTTGTTTGGTCTGATGTTGGTATTTTCAATTCGACATTATTTATTATTATAATATAGATTTGCCCAATGGTTGACTGGTAGAAAACACCATCCGGTGTTAAGTCCGCCAAATGTACATAAAATGTAGGTAATATGAATATTATATGTATATAATTTTTAAATTACTATTTTAATTTAGTATTGTTCAACACGTTTCAACGTTTTACCATCAATTATAATTTCTAGTATTTTTATCTACAGTCGACTGGTAGATAACGCCATATGGTGTTAAGTCTGCCATTTACACTATATAGGTTTAATACATTGCATATAGGGGGAAAAGGGATTGTTAATAATGGGGATTAGCAACCCTATTAATAGCAATATACCCTATTAGGTCGACCTCCACGCGGTTTCCCCTGGAAACCATCGTGATTGATTCATTAGTGAATTTGTTACGATGGGCTCACCACTTGCTTCATCTTCATTTATCGTCCATCACTGGTGCCCCGCCAGTGTATACCAATAGCGCAGACGGGGTAACCATTCCATTATCATCCATTAAAAAAATTCAAAATTCCAAATACAAATTGACTTTGCCCTCAAAAAAAATCGTGTCAAAATGAATATAAATTATGCATTTCTTACTTTGAAATAAATTTTATTTACACAAATATACGATGAGATCACATACAATATATATGTACATACGAATGCTTCGCCAAAAACAGGTCAACTTTTTTATTCATGTGTACGTAAATCGGCCATCAAAATCATCAAAATTACCATTATTAGATGCATTTAATATCTATGCAAGAGAAATTTATGTTATAATATTAAATTAAAAAATAAAAACGATACAAAATTCTTTCAAATATTTATTTAATTAAAGATATAAAGTATGTCTACGTGTTTAAATAATAAAAATAACCGCAAATTTAATAAATACATGTATATTAATTTATAAGCAACATGTACATAATATAAAAAAAAAAATTCTAAATTCAAAATATAAAATATCCACCTGGTCTGGGAAATATTTAAACCAACTTACAACACTGAAAAAAGCGTGTTTTATTTTAATAAAAAAAAAATAGTCACGTACAAATCTGTACTTAGTTTTGTCACGCTTTTAATACTCGCTGCTCTCTCTATATAATCTATCGACGACTATTTTGTCGATGCATAGATTGAAAATATTTGAATTTAAAACGCGAACTCGTATGTCTACAAGTTTCTGATTAGCAACATACAGAATGATACTCCGCAAATAAAAACAGCAACTTCAATTGTCACAAAATCATTTACTAATGAACCAACGAATGAAGAACCAGTAGAGGAGTAAACCCTATAGAGTATAAAATAATAATCGCAATCAGTTCATATGTGACAAGATATCGCATAATATACATACAAAAAATGCAGACTAGTTGAGAACGTCCTCTTATTGATATTAGCTTAAAATGCAGTTTCAAGCATCGTCTCTTATGATTACTTTTATCATTACTATTCTTGTTTACCTACGTTGATATAAAATCTGTGATTTAATAAAATCTTTTAATTAAAGCCGCCTTATCATTAAATAAATATGTACTCAATGATTACTCTGGATGAAAGTATTTAATTCAACTGTTCTATTAAATTTTATCTTGTTATCCTATCTCAAAACTTTTATAATACCATAAACATCAAGATAGGTACCTAATTTTTATGTTTAGTTTAGTTATATGTGTTTATGTTTGCATATATATATTACTAAAACAATTAGATAGATAAATAGAGTCTTTATTACAAACAATAATAATAACAAGTTAAAATAAAGAACAATAAAAGAAAAAAAAAAACAATTCATTTGCTAGTAATAGGAGTCGCCTCAGCTGTTGCTATATACCTATGCTCACCTCCAGCGAGATGTAACTTTATAGAGCTGATTTTCAGGCGGCCCCTTAACTCATTTAACTTTAGCATTCGTGTGGGTTACCAATATCCATTTTTCGGATGGGAGACTGTATAAAATACACTGTATAAAAAGTGTAAGAAATAAATAAATAACTATAACCAATTTTGAACTAGCCTTCTATTTGATTAAATATAACCTATAAGAAAAATGATGACGCCTGTAGACTTGAACAGTACCACGAATATCAAAGAATCGTGATATCCGTTCTATACTCATATATTATTTTTTCCCAGAAGTGTTATCCTTTCTGTATCCTACATTTTCACATATATATCCCACACTTCAAACTAGAACACAGTCATACAAATATAGCTGCAAAACGGCAGCAGAAACCCGACTATACTGGTGTAGAAGTGGACACCCAAGTACTCGCTTTTGGTAAAAAATTTCTCTATGTTTATTTTATTATATACAATTACATACTAGCCGCGTTGTCTCGGAATAGAATAGGCCATCCTTTTCTTTCCTGAGGGTGTTGTAAGAGGTAACTAAAAGAGCTTAAAAGATATGTATAAAGATAAAGGGATGAGCAGCAGCGTCCGTCTAAAAACATCTCTAAAAGCCTAACTGTGTTTGCCAATCCGCCTACTAAACATGGCGACTACTGGCAATACTTCCCTTATAGGGAAGACTTATGTTCAACAGTGGACTGTTAGCGTCAAAAATTTAATTACATTCAGAGAAACATTAATCTACCTTCTTCGACAGTCGAGATATTTGTGTGCATTTTAAATGTTACACCATATGATTCTTTATTACTAATTTAGAATCGCACAAAGCCGTCGTGGGTGCCAATTAAAATCGAAACATAGACACTGGACGTTATCATTTATCTTCATATATTTTAATGAGAAATTCTCTATTTTTAGTCGTCAGTTGTACAGACAGTGTCAGAAATCTATGAACACCTACAGATTTTCAAAACCCATTAACAAAAAAAAATTATATGCTCAACAAAGCTTGTGTCCGAATTGGATGAACATTGTTTAAAGTTAAAATTAGTTAAATATGTTGCCAAGTCGTTATAGACTTATGATCTCACAACTATTTGTAGCGAAAGAATTACTTTGCGAAACTTGGTATGTTTTTTTATATTTTATGTTTTTAATGTGGATTCACAATTCCGTATTCTAAATTCGTCTACAATCACACTTTTTATCCACAAGTAAACTTTAAAATGGCAATAACGAATAAGCTATATGTTCTAATTAAAATACGCTCAGAAATTGTATGTCAATTGTGTTGCAATAGAAAAATACCACTGAATATCCCATCTGAGAATACAATATTGAACTTTACGAGTATAATAAATCCCCATATCTTATATAATAGATGAGTAATGCCTTAGACTATTATGTATCACAAATAATACAATAGTACAATATACAATGTATAATAAATTAAGTAAGCACCTGTCAAACTGAGCATCCACATAATAAAAAAATGTTTACTGTAATTTACATAGATAGATAGATAGATACTCTTTATTGTTTCCTCCAAAAGATTACAATAGTAAACTTATTATAAATATAAATAATTACAAGAAATAATCACAATGAGAAAACAATGAGCGACCTTTTCGCTAAGAGCGATCTCTTCCAGGCAACCTTTGGATGGAGAGGAGTAATTATAAACAATTTGGTGGGAGGCACGATGAAAAATTTTGTTAGTTCTAAATATGGGAGATGTGATACATATAATAATATAAATATTATTCTATTTAATATCTACATATGTGTATACTTTACTGTGATCCAAATAAGACCAGCCTTATGCATATGGTGTCAGATACTGCACCGATTAAATTTTCAATCGACACAGTTATACTCGCATTCGCTGCATTTTTACAACGAGTACAAAGAAGCTTCGAAATAAGAATTGAAAACCTCCTTTTTTGAAGTCGGTTCAAAATAATTTACACTCACCAGAGTGAGTCACAATTTTGATTTATACCACTGAAGTGGTAAACGAGTATACAGCCCTGATGAGGTATTAATGGTAAGAAAATACTGTAGCCTGTGAACGAATGCAATACCAGGGGCATTACGCGCGCGTTGTCGACGCTCATGAAACCTCTTTATCTTTTTTGAAGAACCCCATGCTGTAGTCTATTGAAAAAACCAACAGAGAACTCGTTCCATAACCTGAGTGTCTGTTCTATGCATATTCTAATTTCTAAAACATTCTTATTATTTCGTTTCCAGTACATTGAAAAATTCCTGAACGAGTCGGAACATGGTGTCATTCTGTTAAGTTTCGGTTCCCTCATAAAGACATCCACGATACCAAAATATAAGGAAGAAATTATAATAAGAGTCCTCTCTAAGTTCAAGCAAAGAGTCATATGGAAATATGAGGACAGCGACGAGGAAGGCACTCTTGTGGGAAACATATTAAAAGTTAGGTGGATACCGCAGTATGAATTGTTAAGTGAGTATTTTTCATTTGTATTTTTGTATTTTATTTCATGTGTATGAGTAATAATAGTATTATGAATTTTTTTATTTTTTTTTATACAACTTAGAATGGCAAACAAGCTGACGGCCCACCTGATGGAAAGTGGTAACCGTCGCCTATAGACATGAGCAGTACCATGGACATAACAGAGTTTACCGTTTCCGCCCATGATACCTCCCATGCGTTGCCCATGCATTCCTGAGGACTCGGGTGTTATTCCTCTGTACCCAGTAAATTCACGCCATATCCCACCCTTCAATTATATATACCTATCTCAGAAGTGATTATTCAAAAATACCTGTAAGTAATTAAGTTTACTTGATTAAAACATATTCAGAGTTTATTTTTTCTCAAATCATCTCATTAGGGGCGGACTAATCTAACTTCTTTCTCACCTATCATCATACCCCACTAGCATCTCACCAGGGTTATCATTACATTTTATTCCATAAAAACTATTACTAACGGAATTTAGTATCTTTCCTACCAGTGGTATTAAACTTTTTCTCGAAGAAATTTGACTTCTTCCGTACTAACTAAACGTGCCGAATTATAACAAAACAAATATTAGATTATGCATAGAGAATACGTATGCATAGATAATAAGAGAATACGATATTATTCGCGCAGGGGGAGTATCATGGGCGAAACAGTATACTCTGTTACGTCCGTGTACTGCTCATGTCTATAGGCGACGGCTACCGCTTTTCATCAGGTGGGCCGTCAGCTTATTTGCCATTCTAAGTTGTATAAAAAAAGATTACCTTAGGTATGGTAATTGAAATTACAAATTAAGTACTTCTTTGCTTCTGAGATAAGAATTAATAGAATTACGTGTATAACTGAAATCGTGACGAAATGAAACGAAGATGTATGAGACGAAGATGGATACCTATTTCCTAGAACAAAATAATGATTTTATTGTGATATACGAATAAAAATTAATATAAGAATATTTTGTATGTCACAACTAGGAAAATATTTCGCGGAATTAAAATGTGGTATCACGTATTTTATAATTATGGTAATGTATTCCATAATTATCATGAAATAATATGCTACGTACCTACATAGGTATTATTTTAAATCCGTTATGGTAATTTTAATTTTCAACATCATTAAGATACCATAATAATATTATTATTTAACAAATTATTCGTTGAAAAATAAGTGTTTTTTTTTACATGCTTTTATTATTTTATTTTACATTACATAAGGCATTTTATTTACATATATTTGTTCCTCATTTTGACTACCGATTAATATATAGATTATTGATAATAATTGCATTGTATATATACATTAAATATCCCAACTTAACATATATGTCTATGGTACTGTTCATATCTAGGATGTTTGTTTGCGTAAAAAAATTGTATATATATATATATATATATATATATATATATATATACATATATATATATATATATATATATATATATATATATATATATATATATATATATATATATATATATATATATATATATATATACACATGTGTATATGTTTGTAATTATTCTATTAGATAGGGCATTAACTATAAAATTTATTTATGACCTTTACTTATAGTATAAGTCCTAAACTATACCATCAGTTTGCCTATTATTCGCAATCAAACCTAAACCTAAATGTTGCAGATTCAATTTAATATGTAAGAATGAACTCTTTTTATTATTGCACGTACTGGCCACTTATACTTTTTTTACTATTAAAAATATAATGCATTCAGTCGATTCTATTCAAATTTAGTAAAAATGGATGTTGGAAACATAATATGTATTTTATTGTTCTCGTCGTCCTTATAAACATATAATAGTTTAGCCGCGTTTGTATCGCAATTATCACAGTTTTCAACACTAAGCCTCGGTAATAATACGAACATTTATATTCATATTTTTATTGTATGTTTGTATTGGTCTGGGTAATTTCTATATTACATATATGTATTTATGCCGTGTGATCCCGGCATAGAATGGGCCACCCCTTCCTTTCCCGTGGGTGTCGTAAGAGACGACGAAAGGAACTGAATGGTCGAGAGATGCTTGGTAGCGTCCCTTTTAATACATTACCAAATCATCATCACTACATCATTACTAATCCAATCCGCCTGCCAAACATGACAACTATGGGCATCCCTCTTCCCCCCACTTATGGGGGGACACAGAATTCAGCAGTGTACAGTTAACGGCTGAGGATGTGTATACATGTATAGAGAAAAAAAATTTTGCCCATCAGTTGTTTTCTATTATTGTTAAGTACCCGTAGTACTACTAGCTCTGCGTTGTTTGAAACAAAACAGTGCTAAACTTATATCTATTAAATTTTTATATTTATTATATTTTTTTCAGAACACAAAAAGGTTCTCGCGTTCATAGGACACGGTGGTCTCCTCGGAATGACGGAAGCGGTATCCGTCGGGAAGCCAATGGTGGTGGTGCCCTTCTACGGAGACCAGCCAACCAACGCAGCGGCCGCGGCATCTATTGGCTTTGCCAAGAAGATATCGTACGCTGACATCAACGATGATACTCTTTTTGAAGCTGTCCAAAGCGTTTTGAGTGCTGAGTAAGTGCCTACCAAATAGTATAATTACCTAAATAGGTTTTTTATCGATCATATGTAAGGTAGTCATAGGTATGTCACTGGTAGGGTAGCAATGAGATAATAGGTGATAATAAAGTTAGGTCAATTGATCTTTTCCAATGGTAACCACATAGTGGTCGATCTAAGTATCAATACCCACTCTTCTCTGCCTAAATTCTTAAAATTTTTAAATTACCCCCATCTCATTGTGCCTCCTGTCTTTCAGTTTTAAGGGTATACAACAGCGAATTTATAGGGAAACATAATATCTTAATCCTCAGGATTGGGGGGAAAGGGATTGTTAGTAATGGAAACTGAGAATCCCATTGCTAGCAATATACCCAACCAGGTCGACCTTCTCGTGGTTCCCCCTGAGAACCTATAATATAATAGCAACGCATGGGGGGTATCATGGGCGAAACAGTATAGTGTTATGTCCGTGGTGCTTATGTCCTCACATTTCACCTGACACAAACTTTCCGATTTATAATAATAATAATAATAATTTTTATTTCTATAGGCGACGGTTACCACTTTCCATCAGGTGGGTCGTCAGCTTGCATGCCATTCTAAGTTGTATAAAAAAAACAGTACCTAGTAATTAAACTGGCATAGGAATATCTTCTTAGATTGATTATTATTACAACCTTTCATAATTCCTTGATGATTATCATGCTACCCACATTGGTAGCTTCGTTCATAACAATAGATGTCTATATTTGGAATGCTACCTGCCTATACACAATCACAATGAATACGTTAAAACTTTTATGTATGATAATTCAAGACATTCATGAAACAAGACTCATGTCAAAGGTTAATGAGAATTCAATAAGTAAGTATAGGTACATATCGACCTAACTTATCTAAACCTTGTCTTAAAAATTATTCTGAATGATTCTCCTAAGTATTTTATTGTACACATCAAACAATTTTTAAATCATTGGCATAGTAACCTAATTTATTTAATCTCAAGACGAGATAAAGTTTAAAAAATCCAACAGTGGGTCGAAATTTGATTTAAAAAATATTCAATGTTTGTCATTAAACACTTACATGAAAGTGCAAAATTTAAAAGAAATATTTTCATATTTCGATCCGAAACTAAATAATCTTACTCAAGAGCGAGAACTTCGTTGGTGAAAGTTATTCAGTTTTGTTTTTTTTTTTTTCTAATCACACAATAATTACATTATTGCGATACGTCTTTCATATTTTAGTTATATTTCTATAAAAATTTGCAATTTATAAAATTGCCAAATGAGAAATAAAACTCAAATATGTACTCGTATTATATACTAATTTCTATATATATATATATATTGTCCAATTTAACCCCAAAAAGACACAAGTCTGCGCGTTTACCGCAAAAAAGACGCCGTTTGTCGTATCTCCTCACTTTCAGGGCATTTCCCTTGATAAAAAGTCGAGTCTAGGAATTCTGGGCGTTGATATATCTTGCGACGTCCAGTTTTGCGGTCATCTGGAGGAGAAGGCTAAGATAGCTTCCAAAAAGTTAGGAGTGCTCAATAGGGTGAGACGATATTTCATGCCAGAACACCGCCTGAAATTATATAAAGCCCAAGTCAGGCCGCATATAGAATACTGTTCTCACCTGTGGGCAGGAGCGCCACAGTACCAACTCCTTCCATTAAACCGCATTCAAAGTCGGGCGGCTCGAATTATCGATAGTCAACGCCTTACTATCCGACTTGACCCACTGAAACTGCGCAGAGATGTTGCATCTCTGTGCATCTTCTACCGAATTTATCATAGGGAGTGTTCTGAGGAATTGTTCTGATTGATACCTGCTGCTGATTTTCACCACCGTACAACCCGCCACAAACTAAAGTTTCATCCCAATCATCTGGACGAGTAGCGGTCTTCCACCGTGCGTTTTTCAAGGCACTTCTTCCACGCACAACCATTCTTTGGAATCAACTTCCAGCAGCAGTATTTCCGAACCGATACGATAACATAACCTTCAAGAAAAGAGTATATTCATTTTTAAAAGGCCGGCAGCACACCTGCAATGCCGCTGGTGTTGTGGGTGATCATGGGCGGCGGTAGTCACTTACCATCAGGTGAGCCGCATGCTCGTTTGCCCCCTGTGTTGTAAAAATATATATATATTATTACATATTAATAATAATATAGATATTAGTATACAATGGCCCACCTGATGGAAAGTGGTAACCGTCGTCTATAGACATGAGCAGTACCATGGATATAACAGAGTATACTGTTTCGCCCATGATACCCCCCATGCGTTGCCATTCCTGAGGACTCAGGTGTTATTCCTCTGTACCCTGTAAATTCACGCCATATCCCACCCTTCAAACCGAAACACAGCTATGCAAACACAACTGCTTCACGGTTGAAACACGAATGGGACAGAGGTATCCAAGCAATCGACTTTTGTACAAAGTCTCCCTCTGGTAAAAGTGGTCCCTCTGGTTGTTTGCTATTCTAAGTTGCATAAAAAAATCTTATTCTCTTTGTTCCAGAATGCGTTTGAGCGCTCGCCTCGTGTCCAAAATGTGGCATGACAGACAATCGAAGCCCTTAGACACAGCAGTGTACTGGGTGGAACGTGTAATCCGGTGGGGACATAAGGACCCACTCCACTCTCCAGCAAGGGACCTGAACTTCATCCAGCTCTCACTGCTGGATGTTGGTGCTGCGCTTGCTGTGATCCTTATCGTATTAGTTTTAATTTTAAAAGCAATTCTATTGCTTATATTACGCGTTATAAAAGTTAGTTTCAATGTTAATGTAAAGGAAAAGAAACATTAGGGTATTCATCATGTCGTTTATAGATTTTTTATCAATTTAAAAAAAAATTAAAACCATTAACGGTTTAAAAATAATAATCGAAAACTGAGTGTCACAAATAGGTAAATAGTTTTTTACTGCCTACTTAAATAGTACAGTATTTGATTGAATATATATTATATTCCTCGAACACAATTTTAGATAACCTCTAAATGTATGTAATAAATACATTAAATTTACCATTGATATATAATTGGCCTCAAAGATTCTAAGGCGCAGGGCGCGTTTGTTACTTTTATATAAACATAACTTTGCTCATAATTAGTCAACAAAAAAAAAACAACAATAAAAATAAAAAAATTAACTATATATGACTTTTTTTATAATAACAAACGTTCCAAATATCTAAGGACTGGTTTACGCTCAGTAAGTAAGTGTTCCTACAAATAATAGAACCTATAGGCAAAATAGGCAGTAACATATAATGTTTATGGAAATGATATCACTCACAGGGGGGAGAAAGGATTCTAAGTAATGGGGACTAGCAACCTCATGCTAGCAATATTTTAATGTAATAACTTACGTGTTATTAGATTGAAAAACTTCGACTAGTTTCGGAATCAATTCGTGATCCTTAGTCATGAGTGACTGTGACGCGACCACGAGCCTGACTGCGTGCCTCGGCCCGCTGAGCGCATGCTAGCAATATACCCTATCAGGTCGAAATATTAAATTCGTAATTATTATTATTATTTATACCTTAATGTACACACTGGCAGTACATAAAAAAAAAGTCAGACATAACTAAATGTACAAAGCTGAAGGAGTTCTTTTCCAGTAAACCCAAAGTGGAAAAGAGCATCAATGTCAGCAAGACATTCGTCACGATAGAATTAATTATTAATCCGTCTTAATTTTCACCTACCATCATTCAATGGTGCCCCGCTGGCATATATCGATATAGCAGGCAGGGTTCCCTTTCCATTATCATCCATAATTAATGAATGAGTATACTTTATTTGCATTATACAATATAGGAAATAAACAAGACAATTTACAAACATAACGATACAATTGTATAAGTACAGTAAGGCGGTCTTATTGCTGAGAGCAATCTTTTCAAGACAACCTTAAGGTAATGGACTAATTGTTGTACAAGTAGGTATAATAGTGCTTTATAATTAAAATATATCATTGACAAACGAGAGAGCAAGTTTGGTGTAAGTATAACTTGATAAAGACAAACAAACAAATAAAGACAAAGATTTACGGTACAAAATCACAAATAGAGTCTTTGACTACATATATACTAATTTAAAATGGTAACCCTGTCTACGTTGTCGGTGTACACTGAAAAGGTACTAATGAGGGATAATAGGTGAAAATAAAGTCATTGGCCCATCGTGAAAATTCCTCCCAATAATCATGATGGTTTCCAAAAAAACATTGTTTTTTCTTCTAATGAGTGAGAATGGAATGCTAACCTCGGCTGGACTATCGATAAATGCTGGTAGAGAACCAGTAACGATAAATTTATTATTATTACAACACAACTTATATCCAAAATAAAAGGCCGTGTGCAGAAAGAGCTGAACAAACATCTGTATTGCACAAGCATCGAATTTGCAATCATTTAACACTAATCATACCAACAATTATTAGGTACTTAGTCTACCATAGCGGCTCAAATGACCCGAAGTTAATATTTTATACCTTATGTAAAAATTATGGATCTTAGAAAGAAAATAAAAATATAAATGTATTATAATGTTACAAAATAATATATTGACAATTTTTAATGTAAACAAAAAAATCGGAATTGTTTTTATTCATCGCATTTTTTACATATAAGAGTGTCCATCGTACACTTTCTGCAAACAATTTTTTTACATTTAGTGGAAATTTTGCTAGTCTTATTTTCTTTACAGTATCCTATTTGACACCTTTTACTTTTATTAGCATCTGTAGCAGACTTAGGAAACGGTTGTTTCTTATTTCTTTTATCTTTTGGTTGTTCACGGGCTTCTCGATAATCATCGGCAAGTTCTACTGCTAGCTTTAGTAAAAAGTCCTGTCTCGGGATATTATCTCCTATGTTATTGCCCTCATATGTTATTCCACAAAAAAGAAAGTTTCAAATTATTTGCTCCATATGCAGCTCGTGCGTATAAAATTGCAATAAATGCCGCAATATTGTGCATGTTCTTATATGATTCATAATACGGTGGTCAATTATCAATGAAAATCCAGTACTAACTTTACCTTTCATTATACGGCGTTTTGCATATCCTGTTGGGCCAACTTATTGCCTGAAAATGTTATAAAGTGGTGGTCTTTCTAGGTATGCCACCTACTTGTATTTCTTTCCAAACAGATCCATTATTCGCAACATGTTGTTCATTCATTTCGACTTCACTTTTTTCAGAACTTGAAAGTAATCTTGTTCTTTTTTGTCCACGACCAATATTTACAATATTTTCCTCTTCATCGTCAGTATCTGATGATTCAACCTCATTTTTATTTGTAACCAATATATCTTCGTTTTCAGAAAATTCACCTTCACCGATTTCCGAAAACTCTTCTCCAATATCATTTATATCTTCTAAGAACTTGTAATGTCTCGCGCGTTTCGACATTTTATGGGTAAAAAAAAACCTGTATCACTTATAAAGCTATAAAAATAAAATATAAACTATTTACCAAACTTTTCTTTTTTGCTAACTTTTTTTACACAAAAATTTATTTTCAATCTAAAATTTTAATATTTTCTTGAATTTTTTCTCACTAGTCGCTGCAGAAATGTGCAGTTTACGACTGCAATAAGAGATAAGTAATATGTATTGATAAGCTTATAAAACAAAAAAATGTCTTAGAGGGTCAAATGACCCCATGTGGTAGACAAAGGTAAACTACGGTATTACTTAACATAAACAAAACAAAAAAATACAAAAATAGTATAAGAACAGTAGATTTAATAAGTTAATAAAAGTCATGAAGTTTAATGTTGAGAAGTAAAAAATAATACGTGCATTATCAATGCAAAAGTTTAAAATGGGTCATTTGACCTGTTATAGTATGATTAGTGTTAAAATTAAAGCACTGTGGTAACCATGTTAACTGCTGGGAAAGGGATTGTTAGCAATGGAGTTTGACAGCTTCATTGCTAGACATAGCCTATTAGGTCGACCTCCACGTGGTTTCCTCTAGAAACCATCGTGAACAATTCTTGTTGAATTCGTCAAGATGGGCTAACTGACCTGCTTCATCCTCACCTATCATCTCTCACTGGTGCCCCGCCGGCGTATGCCGATGGCGCGGGTGGGGCTGCCATTCCATTATCACCCATTAAAAAAAACCATGTTAGCCGCTACACCAGCTAGGTATATTATTAAAAAAATAATATTGATTTTAACATTGAAAAAAATTATTTACCTATAATTTAAAGTAATTAACAAAGCATAAAACCTTAACTCGTCAAAAGTGCAACGTATGAGGTACGAAGAGGGTCATGGTGTATTCTGTAACATCCATTATTCATGTTGCTGTATCAGCTTGTTTGGCGTTCTTATTTATTTTAAAAGAAACTGCGTCTATAAAAAAATAGTTTCTTTAGATTTTTATTTAGAGAATATTTCAAATCCTGCAATCTAAACTAAAAATATAAAAATAAAAGATTTAATTATTTGTAACTCAAAAAATTCCCAACAAAATTGAAATATTCTTTCATTTATATAAACCTGCAATATTAACATGGGCTGTACTTTAAAAACACCGTGGGAAGCTGAAGTAAGTCGCTAGTAGGTATAAATATATATTGAAAGCATGTCAATGCATGCATAAAATTAAACAAGATGTCTGTACATAAGACATGCTTATGAAAAATCGATAAGATCTTAACCTGTCTATACGAATGTTTATTTCGGTATCACACAAAAATTACTATACCAAATTGGATGCGGTTTATAGTTTTATTCTTAAAGGTCAAATTTAAAATCTGGTTCCAAATATATATAAAACATTTTGTCATGATACATCATTTAAAATTGATCTATTTCATAGTTAATAATTCATATTTTTTTATACAACTTTGAATGGCGAACAAGCTGACGGCCTACCTGATGGAAAGTGGTAACCATCACCTATAAACACACAGACATTACAGAGTATACTGTTACGCCCATGATACCCCCCATGCATTGCCATTCTTGAGGACTCGGGTGTTATTCCTCTGTACCCTGTAAATTCACTGCCATATCCCATCCTTGAAACTTACAACACAGCCATGCAAATACAACTATAATAAATATAACAACAATATACGAAGTTAAGAGTTAGACATTAATGTAATAAAGGAAATCGTAAACCAATAATAACATAATCTTGCCCGATACTTTACATGGACAATAGGTGGAGTTTATATTAAATATTACAACTCTTATATTAGCAAAAACAAACTATTCATATTTCACACAATATAATTTGCTTAAGAGGCCTACATACAATACAAAAAAATATCTGTATAAATATTGCATCAAATTAAAAAAAGCATAACATGAAAAATGTTAAACAGCTTAAGCCTCAAAACCTGATGGACTTCGTAACAAATATGAGATCTTTACAATTCAACAGTAAATGTTTGAATATTTTATTTATGTAGCGACCAATTCAGTTTGAAGTTTTTTTATTTTAATTGGTAGTATGTTGACCATCTCCTGGCATAAACTGTACTCTTCATGCATCATAGCAGCAGCATCCCTATCATTGCTACATATCTCAACCACTGCATTGTATGAATCATAACTTTTTTGAACATGACATAATTGAATATTTTTGTCTACAGCTATCCTTTTCATACTATTCCTACCAATAAACGCGTAAGCACTTATAACAGGCCGTATAAGCTCAAATTCAAGTTTCCTCGGCATCTGACCATTTTTGTCTTTGACAGAATTTAAAAATTTATCATAGTTCTCTATGCTTTTCTCACATAGCATGTTCACTTTCTTCAGAGCATGTGGTGTTGGCTTCTCTTTATTTTTATTTACTTTGTCCAATTTTATATTTAAAATATCAGAATATACTTCGCCAAGTTCAAACCATAGCTGCCTGCAGTACTGTAAGTAGTATGTCGGATTAATTTCCTTTATCAAATCTTTGAGCATATCAATGCGGCGTTTATGCATTTTAGCTCTTCTTTCATCGTCTTCTTCAAAGAATGCTAAATAGCTATAGGATTGTGAACTATCTTGTACAAGTTCAATATAATCAGAAGCCAGACTATCAAGTTTATAATACTCTTTTGCTTTGTTTAACCACGTTTGACAACTTAAGAATACTTCGCGTGCATCTTGGTATGTCAATAAATATTTGTCTCCTATTTTGCTTTCATATTTTGATACATCAATGTCTGGAAAGATTAAAGTCTTCATATCACCCCCACAAATATTTTCAGTGTCTTCTAACGTCAAGTTAGACATATCTGTAAAATAAAGGTACAATATTTAATTAATATTATGCTATAAAAAGTAACTGTAACAAAAAATTATTAAATTTCTATTGAATAAGAAATATTTCTATTGGGCATTATTAATAATTATCAATAAAATGCAAAAGGAATAATATCCATTATAAGGTTGTAGTTTTATATAAAAACATAAAATTACAGGCATAAAAATGTAAGGATCTTTTTATATAAAAGAAATAACAGTCATCAATACTATCTATCACTACCTGTGATAGCTTCAGTCATTCTTTCTGCATCATTCATGAGTCTTGCCTTTGAAGCAGTCATGAGTAACAAGCAATATTTAGCCCAACAGCGTGCAACATCAGCAGACCTGTGCTTAAAAGTTTCTAATTTAGCCAGAGACACTTCATCATTACTGTCATCCTCCCTCAGTTTTTCTTCATATTTTTCTAAAACTGTTGATGCTGCAGCCAAATGGTGTCTAGACTGAAAAAACCATTTTGCTCTGCAAAAAACTGAGATAATGTTGCAGAATTCAAAGACCAGTCAATTGGTTCATAATCAGAGTACTGAAGTTGCCTTCTCAATGTGACATGGCAATAAACAGCAGACTTGAGATTCTCTTTCAAAGATCCAAATACCTGAGCCAAGTAATACAGTGTCAATGTATGCGCTTTCTCCAGCAACATAAAATCACCAACATATGCTTCACCAGAATTAGTGATTATATGCTCTATAGGTAGGGGCATCTCTAAAGTACATTTAAATGTCTCATACAACTCTTTAGCCATAATTAAAAAGCTTTTTGCTTTCTCTGGTTCATCTCTACTAGACCACAGAATACCTAAATTATTATAGACATTTATTAAAGTCGTTACAATCTCCGGCTTTCCACAATTCTGTGTCAATAGATCCACTGCCTCCATTAACACTTTCTCACTGGACGGAAAGTCCTCTGTCTCCATATCAATAATCCCAATATTCAATAAGACAGCTCCTAACATGGCCTCGAGCTTAATTTTGTCCAAATTATCCCTATCTGCCACATTACCAAGACATTCACGCATATTATTTAATATTTCTTTCGCTTTGTATTTGGACAAATAAGGTTCGTTTTCCGGATCATTTTTGCTGTCTTCGTCTAGTAGTTTACGTACTTTACCGTAATTCTCTTTAAAATCATTTATAATTTCCTTTTCTGTCATTTCTGCTGTAACAATCATCTTTTAAGTACTTTTTATTTAGTATCGGAGAGAATTGGGTAACCTAGAATAATTAATAATTTATTAGCAAATTTATATATTTACATTATACGTATTATAGACAATGTATACTTGCAATAGATATACTTGAAAATCAAATAAATATATTTTTTTCTAACTTTTAATTGCAGGTTTAGTGTTTATTTAGAATTGTTATTACATAGTTTAGTTATTTATATAGATAGACATTGACAGTTATTTGACGTACTTTTCTCAATAGTATTACCAACATCAAAACCAAAGCAATTAAAATATAACTTTTTCATTATTATCCATGTTGAGAATTGAAATCATTTTTCCAAGAAAATTATCCAGCAAAATTACAATTCTTAAAAATCCGACAGCTCACAATTTTCCTCATTTTTTTGTGAAAATGTAACGCTATTTCATTATCAATTTTAAACAAATTTACAGAATTATTTTTGCAATCATTTCTACTTAAGATACAAAATTAATATCGTAAATCTTTTCTACCCAAAAGAATAACTATAATTACTTAGCAGATAATATAATACTATGCCTATTGTATTGTACCTAAAAGAATGTCTACCATTACTTATCTAAGTAGTATTAGGTGAGGGGAAAGGGATTGTTAGTATTGGGGTCTACTTAACTCATTGTCCACAATCAGGTCGACTTCCACATGGTTCCCCCTGAAAATCATCGTAGTTACTTCCAATAGAATTCGTTACGATGGGCTAACTGACACACAGCTTAAAATAAAAATAGTACGAAATAAGAAGTTCATCCAATCCAAATCGATGAAATACGTACTATTTTATAAAAAAAAAAGTTGTACGAGTCGATAAAATAAACTGTACCAATTGCAATATTGCACTAAACGCACTTATTACTTCGTAATTCCAATAACTTTTAAGAATCTACCTATATGGCATATTTTTTTATAATTTCCATCTAGTTTTAAGTAGGTACACTATTCATATTTGTATATTCATTACAATAGTTTGAATTTAACTGTCCTACTTCTTTTTATCCTGTAATCAATTAACTATTATTTATTCTGAAAATTATGATGACAAGATGGTATGCTCTATAAGGCGTCGTTCAAAAATTCATTCATTATTGTTTATATAACATTCACTATTGAGTCCAACTACTTACATTCATAAAATTCTGTTAAATTCATTACGAAATATAATTTTATGGATGTATATATAACAGGGAAGAAAAACTATTTGAAAATATTATTAGATAACAACATACCTATTAGAATTTTTTTAGTAATAGAAGTGACAGAAAATTGCTACTGCTAGTTTATTGTAAATAAAATAAACCAGTAAAGTTTGCACTGTTTTATTAAATCAAAGTCCACATTATTTATACAGCCCATAAATTCAATGGGTACGTAATACAAGTCATGGTATAATTCCCTTATACATAAAAAAATAAATATAATAATTATTATAAGACAATTATTTACATTGTACTGTTAAAAATCTTATCATAATAAAACAATTCACAATAATAACTATTGAATTATATAAAAAGGCCCCTTAGGGTTCAGTCACACATCCATTCATAAAATCTAGGCATAGAGTTTTATTGTGAATAGCCATTCCATAAACCTAAGTATTTATAAAGTTCCGATTTTATAATGACTTTAAACTGAAATAAAATACTTGAACATATTTTAGTTGCCATTAACAAACAATTAATAATGGATCTAAGTATTTCAAACATGATCATGGTCATTTTATTTATATAATACTTTAGCAAAAATATAATTGTAACACAAAGATGTTTATTAGAGATTACAGTCATTATGAATATCGCAATTGGAAATCACAATTATCAATTTATATATAGTATTATAAATTTTGCTCAATAGTTCTTGGAGCAATATGATATTATAGGTTTATAGAATGTACTTCGAAATAAACCTTAATATAAAATTTACTAAAAATATTAATTATTAGAAGAGTGAAACTTATAGTATATTTCATGAATAAGGGAAATATACAAGTGGTGCAGGATTATCTCGTTGCTTCTACTGGATTGAAAACTAATAAATTATTACACCTTTATTCAGACAGTCAACATAAGGAAAACAAGTTTGATAAATAATGAAACCATTCAAAATGACTCAACTTCAGTCTATGAATCTATAAATAACAACAGAGTTGATTCTATGGTGTCATTTGACTAAAATTATTTTTAACCTAATATTTTAATTAGATAATTTTGTGTACTGTATTGACTGAGGAATGGGCAGCAGATTTCCTCATAGATAGATAGATCGACAGATAAATACTCTTTGTTTCCTCCAAAAGATTACAATAGTAAACTTATTAAAAATATAATAAACTTACTAGAAATAATCACAATTCATAAAACATCTACATAGCCTAACTGCAGTTACCAATCTTATATAATCTTAAAGGCTTATGTTGAGCTGTGGATAGTTAAAAGCTGATATGATGATGATGATGACTGTTTTATGGATTATATACTAATAACATTTTGTACTTAAATCTATTAGAAAATTATTGAATATCTAGAAATATAATAAAACTGTAGAGGTTAAATGTCTGTACATAGAAAAAAAACACAAAAAACCTAGACAGTGGGATGTTAAAAATGAAATGGTCGGTTCTCTGTTTGTACAGGCTAATATCGGAAACTGTTAGACCGATTTAAATGAAATTCTGCATGGTGATACCTTACATCTTCGGTCCACTATTTAGATGCTTTAAATCATGGAAAATTAAAGAGTTCCTGCAGTATAGTCAAAAAACTATAGTAACTTATACAGCTTAGTATACAACCTAATTAAGACATTTTCACCTAAGGCAAAGAGTGAGCATGACACGTCATTTATTAATTTTGGTCCAGTCTTCCCAGACATAATAAATAGGATACACATCGATATATATTAAACAGTAACAACAAATACCACACAATCATCAAAATCAATCAAAAATAAAAAGTTCTCTTCTATCAAATTTTAATTTTAGAGACAGGTTTAGAGAAATGACTTCTCAGAATCAACACCAATGTGTCCATATAAATGGTGAATGTATAAATTTAAGATACAATGCACCTCTGTATAAGCCTCAAAAACATATAAACATAATCCTGCACCACAATATACCAAATGAACATTACATGTTCAACATACATCAACATAAATGTATTTATTATACTTAATAATTCAATGTGAACATTCTAATTATTCTCATAATTTATCTTTCCATTTAATTCAGTTATACAGAACATTATCAATTACTTTTCAGCATCAATTAGTATAAAATTACAGCATTTCTCTGCATTCTGCAAGTCTACTCATTTAACTTTTGCTAACATAGGGCCAACACACACCAACAGAGTGGTTAATAGTAATAAACAGTGCACATAGACTCAAATTTTAATATTGTAATTATAGTGCAACAATACACTGTTATTTCTTACACTGTGCTATATGTATATATATGTATGTATGTGTATATATATATATATATATATATATATATATATATACACATACATATACGGTATCAATGAATAAGAGAAAAGCCTCCACCCCTAAACAGGTATAAATGAATCTATGGATACAATAGCATCAATGGATCAATTATTAAAATTATTTGAATTAAAATTATTATTATTATTAATCATGGTTAACATGAAAAAGAACAAGACAATGCACATCATAATCTCATTCTATATCATTGACTTGCTTGAAATAATTATTCTATCAATAGAATTGTTCCTGTAGAGGGGCAGATGTGTATGTATCATTAGTGTATGTAGATAGTGTATATATTAGAAGTGGATGAAGCACCATGTACATCTGCACCTCAAGTATCTGAAGTTTTACATACATATCTATATGTGTAGTCAGATGCCAGGCCTCTTTACTATAGGCCAGAGTAGTTCAAGCTACACTTTTGATATGGTGTGGCGAATCAGTATAGAGAACTAGATGCCACCAGAGCTCTGTCTCATGATGTCTTTCAGTAAGACCACATGCAATTATGTGAACTTTAATAAAATAGAAACTTTTGGCATCCATTTCTTTATACCTACTTCTTTGGGAAGCTGAGTTTAATAAAGATAGAAATTAATTTTAGTATATGCCGAAGCAAATAAAATGAAATATGAATTGTCATCAAATTAGTAGTTTTGCCACACTCTATTGGGTGCTCTGACCCTTAAAATACTTAATGAGAACTGCATGTTTAAATGTCAATGTCCATTCGCCTTATAAACTTGTAATTAAGTATTACAAGAAACAGTGCATACTACTTGACAAATGGCATTGCCAAAATACATATATTAGGAGCCTGTGTCTGGTTCCTGGTCTTCTGTGGATAGACCTCTGGGAGGTGGTGTGTGAGCGTTTAATTGGGAGAATACCTCCTTTTCCCCCAGCGCTAGAGGATCAGGTTGTGCTGCTGGAGATGGTGCATACACCATCATTGGTGATGGTGATGCCGGTCGCACGACCCCAGCACCTGTTGCTTCCTGCTCTTCTAAAAACCTATCCATATAATCAGTGTGACCTGGGTGTAATGTATATTTCTTTTTCTCTAAACGAGCTTTGTTTGCAAATATATCATGCCTCTCTGTCTTTTTCCATATGTAATAAAATTGGACAAGTTCTCCAACTGATCGTGTTCGAACTTTATTCTGTCTTATTAAATGAAAGTCCTTCCCATGTGCTTTAAGACCATTCTCAAAATTACGGCATTCCTCCTCTGACCATAAGCTGGCATGGGCTGGTGTCTGAGCTGAAATACGCCGTCTTCTTAATGCTTCTTCAACATTGTGCCCGCATTGCTGAAGCAAAAATAAGGCTTCTTCATCATCTCGTAGCTGTTTCCCCCTAGGGACAGCTTCCACACCAGCACCAGAGTTCATTGCACAAATCTTTTTCATATACTCTTCAATAACTTTTTCCTCTAAGACACTTGGATTCCAAAGCAACTTGTCCTCATTTTCATAGGGTAATGCATCATCATAGCTGCATAAACCTTCTGGTATCACAGCTTGGTAGTCACTACCCACCATTATAGTTTTCTTCCAGTCATCCTCATCTGGACTGTAGTCGTAATCATCTTCTTCCTCCGAAGGCGGCCTCGAGCCTGACCTAAGACAACGTGTCGCTTCTGGACTGGTAGTTTCATTGTACAACTGCTGTAATGCCGATTCACTCTTTTCATTTTCCTCGGCCACTACTTCTGGTATTTGCTCGGGTGTAGGTTTATCCATGTTTCTGTCGTAACCATATAGCGCTAAAAGTTCCTCTAATGGCATATCCCCTTCTCTTTGCAAACTATTAAGCTCAGCTTTAGGATCCTGTTGCTCTCCTGCAGCTAAAGCCTCTTCTTCGTCTAATGTTCTTTCGTCATCAAAGTCATTTACCATCATATCAACAGTAGGCTCGAAGAGAGACTTATCGTTCCCCACGTCCATACTCGCATCGTGCTCGTTTACATTGGCCACCAACGCGCAATCTGACATGACTACTGCAGTGACTCTTTATGGGTATTGTATCACCAAAACATCATAATTATTCTTGCAGTGTCCTGCTGTTTCGTATGATTGAACATTAAAATAAATAAAAAACATTACAATGAAGACATTAATTAAGACTTTTTTTATAAAATACGAAGAAGAAAACAAAAATATTTTGACACGAAATCAACCATATCAAGCCATCACAGTACAGATTAATTATATAGATGACATTGACACGGCATGTTGATGTATCTGATTGTCAGTCAAAGTAACTAACTTTATCTAAATTAAACTATTGTCAATAAAGGATACGTAAACGTTACCCAAAAGTATATATAATTTTAATCTTCGGTAACTTTTCACTATCTCAATAGAATTATAATAAAATTATATTTGAAAATAATGTAGTTGTTATTTCACAATATGACTCACAATCCATCTCTCTCTATTTTTCTGATTTTAATATTCAGTGTTATGTGTTAAATCCTTGTAATATTTTTTTCATTTCATAGTAGGCTAGTGTAAAAAAATGTTATAGGGCCGTATAATCCTACCAAATTTAAATACAAACTGCTTGCATACTTTCTACATAAACTGTGTAGAATATATAATGTAATAAAGTAAATGAACAAAAATTTTACATATACATTTTTTAAACACTAGCCTATATGAATTGAGAAAAATAGCAACTGATAGTGTATCTATCGTCCTCTTTTTACTAATTATATTTGTATAAGAAGAAAGGAGGCAACCATATAGTTTACAGTTTTTATTTTATCATTCCTTCTATGCAAATTCTTATTCTTAGGTAAAAGTAAAGATTTCAGATCGTTCTTATTGTCAAATATGTCAATGTCGGGAAAGTGTCAAGTTCAAGTCAACAAAAAGGCTAACTTTGTCGAAAAAATGTCAAAAACCTGCTCATCTTTCAGAGATTAATGCTGTTCTTTTTGTAATATTTATATTTTAAACGTAAATTATAATGTTGTTTGAAAATATATCACAATTCCAGAAATAAGTATTAGATATTCCTTTACAATTTCAATTTCCATAATGTTACGACCGTTATTTGTATTATTTTTGTGCGTCAAAATGTCGCTATGTTTTTCCGACATCGGAAAGTGGATTTTGCCGCTAAGTGGGGTGAGGATTTTTTATAATTTTTATTCTTTTCTGTACTTTAAATGTATAATACTTAGTCAACGTTCATCCGAAGCCTATAAACTGGACAGCAATGATAACGCCTAACTGTACTGTCTAGTAGGTATATACTTATAAACATAGCTACCATATTATACTATCATTAGTCACGCTATAAACAAGGCTTTAGTACTACCTTGCAATTGTTATACTGTAAATTGTATAATCAATACGAAGGTCCTTTGTAAATTCAAATTCTAGAACAATTTGAATTTTTATTATAAATAAAGTTTTGAAATAAACATATCTGCCCTGTGAGACTTGGTTTATAAGATTGGTCATACAACAGAATAGAATAGATTTACAGTAAGTTAAATATATTTTATGTTTAAAAAATATTTTTGAAGCACTAGTATTAGTCATCAAAAAATATTCAAGAACATGTTAAAGGAATAAGGAAAAGTTTTTAAACTTTTACTTTTTTAATTATATTTCAAAATGTATGAAACACTATCTGTGCCAGTGACTACATTTATTGTACTTAAAAATGCTCATAATTATTTAATGACTAGTTGAATATTTTATATTCTTCTGACAAATTTTCTGTGGTATTTTTTTAATAAATTGGTTTATTTAACATTTATTTAGCTTATTTCATCACTGACAGGTTTTGCCTCTGATAAATATCATTGAAAGAAGAAAGAAAGAAAGAAAACATTTATTGCTAACAACAAAAAGAGTTACATTAAATATCAATAGAAAAACAAACTTTACATTTGTTATTGCCAATGTGGCCGCCACACAGCATGTGCTGCAGCAATTTAATTGCTACAGCGCTAATATTATGTGGTATATAATGGAATAAATGGTATAATATATGACATATTGCATATCAATTCTTTGACTTCCATTTCAATGCATCTAGTAATACTGTAATTCGCTATTGGATATTTAATATGGAACAATTAAAATCTAATAATTTATCAGGTTCTAGAACAATGGTACATATTTATGTAAACCTTGTCTCTTGAGCCACAGCAGTTTCTAACAAGTTCCCTTTCCACAACTGACTGCCCCTCTGTCGCCATCTAGAAGTAGTCTATTTCATTAATTTTTCTACTTTTGAAATCCACAAATATGAACTTGCAGTTGATATCACAGTAGGTATATATATAATTAGGTGAGAGTTTTATGGAATTGAGACACTGATGTCAATAGATATCCCCTTTTTGCTATCTGAAATATGTAAAGATTGAACTTTAATTATTATTATAATTATGTCATATTTATTTACAGGACAACTGCAGATTTCAGCTAGCTAAGTCTCTTTTTAAGGATTCTAAACTTATTATAATGTGTAAGTAAACATTTATAACAAAACTAGCTATTTCTCATAGTTTTGTATGCATAATAAATTTAAAAAATATATCCTATGTCTTGATGTAGAACAGGTTTCAATGTGGCTGATAATGCACCCTTGTGGGCATTTCAGGGGACAGTATAAGTCTCATAGATTATTATTTATTATTTAAATATAATTATGGCCATGGCTGTTTTAAATTCATGACAAATGGTAAATAAAATTATAATGGAGACTTAATAAAAACATCTAGCAAAGTGTGTAATAGACAAAATAAGGTTGAGAAACTATGATTTAGGATGTAGTCAATGGAGTGGATTTTGTGGTATTATTCTTACATTTTTAATTGAATATTTAAAAAATGATGTTTTAGAATCATCTCCATTACATGTAATCAAGTTTCATACAAATCCATCTAACTATTTAAGCATGACAAATATCTTTGCCACCTTCATGTGCTTAATATTAGTATGATACCATAATTTTTACTTAATCTTTAAATGTTGCCTAAAATAAAACAGGTTTGATAGGAATATGCATGAATTATTCAAACATAGATAACACTCTTTATTGTTTTCTCTAAAATTACAATAGTAAACTTATTATAGACAGAAACAAATACAAGAAATGATTGTAGGGAGTAAACATTGGGCGGTCACCACTAAAAATGATCTCTTTTAGGCAGCCTTTGGATGGAGAAGAGTAGTTATAAATAGTTTGATGGAGGACACGATCAAATTTCTTCATACTGATTAATATGTGTATGCATGTTCCTTCATTTTACAATGCTAATAGAATTAGTGGTGTAAAAATAAATAATGTACATGCACTGGGCAAAATCGTATTCACTAGGGTGCAATTAATCCAAAAATATTCCAACTGATGACATCATTCTCACATCTGACAGTGCAAATAGGGTTGTCATTCCATTTATATTGCATTAAAAATCGAAGACGTAAAAGTAGAAATCATCGAAAGTTGAGCAAGTTTGAAATGGGGTATGACTAAAAAGTCTAGAATTTTATAACTGCCCAAGAGACTAATCCTCACAAGTACTTATTAGATAGTCTACTAAGGAGCAATCTATATACTACTCCACTCTAGTGATTTACGCAGACAATGGACATTTTATTTATTTATTTAACCTTTAATACACAGTGCTCTCTACCAGTCAACCATTGGGCAAACTGAGAAATAAGTAGGCGATGCATTATTGAACAGAGGAAAAATTAAGCAATATTTGATATATTTATATATTTTAAACATATAATTAGACTAATATAAACATACACATAATTTGTGAAATAAATAGACAAACACATATATACATAAATAAATACATAAAATATTACTATATCAAACAATTTTCAACCAGCTTCAAAAAGAAAGAGGTTATAAATTCAGTTATTTTTTTATGTTTGTTACCTCATAAGTGCATCAATTACAAACCAATTTAGAAAATTATTTTTTATCTGTAAGGATATACTTACAGATTGGTTCCAGAGAAATTTTATTAAAAACGGTTCTGTAGTATAGTTTTTAAATCAAAATATCCACATTAAAATAACACAATCTGAAATTATGTTTGCAGGCTAATGTTACCTCTCTCATCAGGTAAACAATCAGCTTGTTTGTCATTGTAAATTGCGTAAATAAGCTAAAATTTTTTTTAACTGTGTACTTCTACAGATTGTATGCAGTATGTATTTTAAAGATTTTATAATCATATTTAGAATTAAGATATCTTTTATTCATTTTTCTATGTTGTGTAAAGAATTACAATTTGGTCTAAAACACGCATTGTTGCTCAGTAAAGCGGAATACTTGATGAGGGCACTAATCTCAAAACTACCTTCGTTTGGGTTGCCTGCGAGATTGTGCAGTTGGGTCGCCAGCTTTCTTAAGGAACGTAGCATTAAGGTCGTGGTCGACGGAGCATGCTCTGACTTAAAACCTGTGAATGCTGGTGTCCCGCAAGGCTGTGTACTATCTCCGACACTGTTTCTTCTGCATATCAATGATATGTTACAGATCAGTGATATTCATTGTTATGCGGACGACAGTACAGGAGATGCATTATACACCGGTCATGCAAAGATCTCGCGGGCACATACCGATGAGCTCCGGAACAGACTTGTGTCTGAAATCGAAACTTCACTCGATAAAGTTTCGATCTGGGGTGAACGCAATCTTGTTCACTTTAACAGAACAGAAGACACAAGTCTGCGCGTTCACCGCAAAAAAGACACCGTTTGTCGTATCACCTCACTTTCAGGGCACTTCCCTTGATAATAAGTCGAGTCTGGGGATTCTTGGCGTCGATATATCTAGCGACGTCCAGTTTTGCGGTCATCTGGAGGAAAAAGCTAAGATAGCTTCCAAAAAGTTGGGGGTGCTCAATAGGGTGAGACGGTATTTCACGCCAGAAAACCGCCTGAAACTGTATAAAGCTCAAGTGAGGCCACACATGGAATACTGTTCTCACCTGTGGGCAGGAGCGCCACAGTACCAACTCCTTCCGTTAGACCGCATTCAAAGTCGGGCAGCTCGAATTGTTGACGATCGGCGTCTTACTGTCCGGCTCGACCCACTGAAACTGCGTAGAGATGTTGCATCTCTGTGCATCTTCTACCGAATTTATCATGGGGAGTGCTCTGAAGAATTGTTCGGATTGATACCTGCTGCAGATTTTCACCGCCATAAACTAAAATTTCATCCCAACCATCTGGACGAGTGGCGGTCCTCCACCGTACGTTTTTCAAGGCACTTTCTTCCACGCACAACCACTCTTTGGAATCAACTTCCAGCAGCAGTATTTCCGAACCGATACGACAACATAGCTTTCAAGAAAAGAGCATATTCCTTTTTAAAAGGCCGGCAGCACACCTGCAATGCCGTAGGTGTTGTGGGTGACCATGGGCGGCGGTAGTCACTTACCATCAGGTGAGCCGCATGCTCGTTTGCCCCCTGTGTTGTAAAAAAAAAAAAAAAAAGAATACTTGATGAAGATTTCACAATAATAATAGACTAAAGGATCACAAATAATAATGACAACTATTTGTTTTTCAGTACACTGTGATGTAGTAGAACCAACAAATGTCACTGTAGAGTATGTGTGGTCACCGACACCATGCTCTCCGGACTATTTCCATTATTTCGAACAGGTATTTTTAATTTTTTTAATTAATGTTATCAATATAATAAAATTATAACTAGATAATATCTGTACAAAGGAGATGTTTAAGAAAAATGCTCAACCCTCATTAAATACTATAATATTAGCTCAGCAAAATTTTTATAGTATTTAGTGAGGGTTGAACGCTGTTGTCTGAGATACAGGTTTTATAACCTAGTTCAGACACAGAGGTTTAAGCTGTTCCAAATGTACAAATGAATTTGTACCTACTTTTATAGTAATTTCCAGTGTTGAGTTTGTTACAATCATGGTTATGCAATAAAGTTATTAATAATATTATTATAAGGCGTAGCATGGATATCACTGAATCCATGGTGCTGTATAAAGCTTTTCTAAAAAAAAAAAAAAACTTCATCTATGTATGTGTAAATTACAATCTTTAATAAATACAGATGTAATTTTTCAGCAAGTAATCGATTGCTCACATAGAACTCAACGGTCGGCACCAAACGAAAATAACAACAACAATGCGACAATGGCACATCAAGTATTAACTGGAAAACGGGTGTTCACATGCCACGGGAAGGAGTCGTTTATACTAGAGGACGATAAAATTAAGTTGCCCGATGAACCTTCAAAGAACACTCCTGCAGTCACCCAATCGGTAAGTTTTTTATATCTTTGCATAAAGAAAAAAATTAGTACCTTAATTTTTTTACAGTTTAATAGGCAATCATACGTATGAGTGTTCATTTAATTACATATAATACCAGAGGGAGATTTTGTATAAAAGTCGTCTGCTTAGATACTTCTGTCTCATTGAAGTTCCTGCTGTAATGTACCTGTACTTGCATGGCTTTGTTTCGGTTTAAAGCACTGGCAGTAAAATTACAGCGTACAGAGGCATAACTAATTCTCAGTAATGGCAACATATGGGGGATATCATGAGCATTTTTTATTTATTGATTTTTTATTTACTTATTCATTAGTACAAATATGTGTACTAATGAATAAGTAATATGTGTAATGTATAGCTGCCCGTCCGTTCAGGCGTCGCACGGGTGGACATTTTTACATTTTAAAAAGTGGCCATTAAGGCTGCACACGCGACGGAAGCTTAAAAATGGAGTAACTTCTCCCGTTTTCCCAACATTTCCCTCTACTGCTCTGCTCCTATTGATCGTAGCGTGATGAAAAGTAAGTATAAGTCCTGCCCAGGAGTATGAAGAATAATTATATCGTTTCGTTAAAATTCGTCGATTTGTTTTTGTTTCTATGATGAAAATACAAACAGACAGACAAAAATTTTACTGATTGCATTTTTGGCATCACTATCGATCACTAATCACCCCCTGATAGTTATTTTGGAAATATATTTCATGTACAAAATTGACTTCTCTACAGATTTATTATAAGTATAGATATTAGGAAGGAATATCGTTCCTTATGTATTTATGGCTGTATACCAATCCATCAGTATAACATGATATTTTAAGGGAATTTACTGTTTTTCCGCTAGTTATATTGTGTGTAAATAAGGAAGCAATTTTCCTATATATTTGAATTAGCAACGTATTTGGATAATTTTTTTTTTTCACTCAGTTAATTTCAATAATTGAAAAAGTAAGTGTTGAGTTTCTTACGGGCCTTCTAGACAGTTAACAAGATTCCGAACCCAACAGTGGAATTATAAAAAAAATTACGTTTTAAATGAGCTTGTAAATAACTCTTTTGTTTTTATAATTTAGAGTTTCGTCTTTTCGTTAGCAAATTAGTTAAACAACTTTATTTGATTAAAAAATTTTTCTTTTCTATTTTATTCACTGTACAGGATCGGTATCTAGGTAGGTACTTTAAAATATAGATAACACAATGGTTTTATTATATTTTAAACTTTATCATGTCCACCCTATATTCATGACGCATATATCTTATCATATACAAGTATGTACTTAATTTCAAACAGTTAAAAATGACCAAATGTTTGCACTCCATCATAGACCCAGTATGTAGAAAAGTGTTCGTCTCTTCCATCTAAAAAAAATCCCAATCACATTGATTCCTACAAAATACCTGCATTTCATTATTCTATACTAATTATTATTATACAGTATAAAAGCTTCTTATTCACGATTCCTTTATTCGCGTTTTCACAATTCGCGGATTAAAAAATTGCGACCCAATTCCTATATTTTAGCCGCAACTAAAGATTTCTATAACCGCGGATCTAATCGGTACATACTTGGGCGGAAGGGATTGTGTTAGTAATGGGGAGTATAGTCCCCATTGCTATCAATATATCCTATCAGGTCGATCTCCACGCGGTTCCTAATGGAAACTATCGTGACCAATTTATCATTGAATTCGTCACAATGGGCTAACTGACCTGCCTTTTCATCCTCACCTATCACCTCTCACTGGTACCCCGCTAGTGTATACCGATAGCGCAGGCGATAACTATGCCATTTTCACGCATAAAAAAAAATATCGGTACATATTAATAAAAAGGATTAGGTATCCTTTGTAAACGTGTCTGCAAATAGACTAATAACAGAGTAAAACAGACTTTATTACAACTACGCTTAAAGTATGTTGTCAAATGCTATTGCCTCTGTATAAGTGCTTCGGCTTTCTATATTCACGGTTTCTGTTTATACTGTTTAGATATTTATTAGCTGTAGGGTACAGAGGAATAACACCTGAGTGTGGACTCAAGAATGGCAACGCATGGGGGTATCATGGGCGAAACAGTATACTCTGTTATGTCCATGGTACTGCTCATGTCTATAGGCGACGGTTACCACTTTCCATCAGGTGGGCCGTCAGCTTGTTTGCAATTGTAAGTTGTATAAAAAAAAATGTTAACATTCCAAGGAAAGTTTTGCCCGTAGTTGCTACGCTTGGCAGACCGATTGGTAACCGCTTACTAATTATTAGGTATTATTGTGAATGTGAGTTAGTTTGTTACCTCTTAACTCTTTGACGGCTCAATTAATGAATATTTGTATATTTATATGTATATAGTACCAGCAACCCGGCTTCGCACGGATGGGCATTCTTTACATCGATATAACTTTTTTATTTATGAACCGATTGAAAGAAAATAAACACTAAATGTTAAGTGGCGCAAACCGCAACGCATTAGTGAAAACCGCATTCAAATCGGTTAACCCATTCAATACGGAGAGCGCGCCAGGGCGCTAAGTGGCGCAACCCAATGACGGCGAGCAGGCGCTCGGTTTCCTTTAGTTTCAAACGTGAACCGTTCCAGTCACTTGTGGAAGCCTGTTATTTACTGGCAGTTCAAAATTAACTAAGCCATATACGTAGAAAAAGTAGTGGCGGCCGTTGATGAAAAACTATACTGCATAGGGATCTCAATATGGCCGCCGTATTGAATGGGTTAAGCTGTTTCTGAGATTAGCGTGCATAGACGTATAGACAAAATTCTAAAAATCATTGTTTTGGGTTTTATTGCGTTCATAAAACGCCCTAAAATAGGCTATTTTTTTATCCCCATTAATCAACATAATCCGGTCACACGGACTAAGTCGCGCGTAAAGACTAGTCCTATATATTTTTTGGTGTATTAACTACTTTACATCTATGTTTTGTTTCAGAAAGTGACTCCTCTCGTGGTTGTGGAAAAAGAAGGTGTATATGAACTTGAGATGACTGTGCGTAGTGAGAAAAAATACAACGTGACAGTCAGTGTTGAGATGCTGGCGCCATCTGGCTACTTGTCAGCCGCTATGTGGCCTCTCCTGCCGGTGAGTACCCTATATAAATAGATGTGACTTCCTTATTATGTCACATTTAATGTAAAATTTTTTAAAGTCGTGTATTGAGAGTACAAAATATTAAATAACACACAATATTTATCACGAATGTAGCTAAAATTATATATTTTTAAATTCATAAATGTGGCCAGCCGCCGTGTGGTCCCGGTATAGAATAAGCCACTCCTTCCTTTCCCGTGGCTGTTGTAAGAAGCTATTAAGAGAACTTAATGGACGAGGGTTGGGCAGCAGTGTTCCTTTAAAAACATTACTAAAGCCTAACTGAGTGATAAGGGGTGTGTTTGCTAGTACTAGCACCTCCCCCCCCCCTCCACCCCCATGGGGGAGGCTATGTTCAGCAGTGGACAGTTAATAGCCGATACACCAACTACTGTTTGTGTTCGTTTGCACAATGACGTCACTCGACTGCTATCCCACACTTTGATCTTAGCCAAAAGGCCAAAAAGCGATTACTGCCCCCAATGTATGAGTAGACGCTCACATCATCTGTATGGCACTGTGTTTGTACGGTTGTACTAGAGGTGTAGTTTTTTTTTTTAATGGGTGAAAATGAAATGGTAACCCTGCCTGCGCTATCGGTATACGCTGACGGAGCACCTGAGATAGATGTTGGGTGAGGATGAAAGCAGGTCAGTTGGCCCATCGTGAAGAATTCGACAAGATGGTTTCCAAGGGGAACCGCGTGGAGGTCGACCTGATAGGGTATATTGCTAGTAATGGAGCTGTTAGAATCCATTGCTAACAATCCCTTCCCCCCACCAGAGGTGTAGTTGTAATAACGGGGCGTGCGCGCGCAGTTCTTCGGCGTGATGTGCGGCGTGTACGGCGCGGCGTGCGGCGGCTGGCTGCTGGCGTGCGCGCTGCGCTGGCGCGAGCTGCTGCGCATCCAGTACTGGGTGGGCGGCGTCGCGCTGCTCGGCATGCTCGACAGCGCCACCTACTACGCCGTCTACGCCGCCATCAACCGCACCGGGTATAAAGCCTTTCCTTCCTAGCGAAGCCGTATTTGTATTTTTTTTTTAATAGGTGAAAATGGTCACCTCGCTTACGCTTTTGGTATACCTTAGCGAGGTACTAGTGGGTGATGATAGGTGAGAAGGAAGTCAGGTCTTTTTTTTTTAATGGATGATAATGGAATGGTAACCCCGCCTGCGCTGGCGGTTTACACAGGCGGGGCACCAGTGACGGATGATAGGTGAGAATGAAAACAGGCCAGTTAGCCCATCATGATGAATTCATCAGGAATTAACCATGATAGTTTCCAGGGGGAACCGCGAGGAGGTCGACCTGGTTGGGTATATTGCTAGCAATGGGATTCTTAGTCTCCATTATTAATAATCCCTTTCCCCCCACTGATTGTTTTATACTATTGATCCACACTTAACTGGTATTTAATACTTGGTTTTCTTGTTCGTAGATTCTTCAACGTGGAAGCGTATATGTTCGCAGAGTGGTTGTCTGTTGCTAAGAGGGCACTCGCTCGAATGCTAGTCATTATTGTATCGCTCGGATTCGGAATTGTAAAGTGAGTACTTAATGTAGTATGATATTTATCACTTATTTGTATCTAGATGCCACAGAGATAGATGGTAGAGGTAAAATTGATATTTCCGTGAATAATATTAACTCTTATATTACACTAGCTGATGCCCGCGACTTTGTCCGCGTGGTGTTTGTTATTCCTGTTTAGTATGTATCGATTTGTGTACCTATTTATTAAGTCCAGGAATACTGGACCAAAATTAATAAATGACGTGTCGTTCTCACTCTTTGCCAAAATAGGTCAAAATGACTTTACTTAAGTAGGTCGTGTACTAGGCTGTACGTTAAGTAAGTTACTATAGTTTTTTAACTATCCCACGGGAACTTTTTAATTTTCCGTGATTAAAAGTGTCTAAAATGTTGACCGGGGATGTAAGGTACCACCATGCAAAATTTCATTTAAATTGGTCCAACCGTTTCGGAGATTAGCCCTTACAAACAGACAGAGAAACAAAAAAATTGAAATAATCTGGATGTGTTCTATTTCACTTCCAATATCTCCTTGTTTAGGTTTTTGGAATTTTTTTTCTTGAAAATTGACAATTTTTAAAATCTGACCTTAAATTCGGCATTGTATGGTGAGCTAGTTTTTTTTTCTAACGATATACGTTGGCGGGACATCAGTGAAGTGATAGGAGAGAATGAAAAAGGCAGGCTAGTTAGCCCATCGTGATGAATACACCTGGAATTTGGCATGTTTTCTAGGATATGGAGGTATGGGGAGGTCGTCCTGATAGGGTATATTTTTAGCAATGTGACTGTGGCGTCTGTAAATAAATATTGTACATATTGAATTCATAGCCATTTGTTAACATCATTACTTTTTTTTCCATCAAGTAAGTTAATTAAATTGTACATAGATATTTCACCTCTTTCTTTTGGACTGATCGTACAGACATGACAGCGACGTTTACTTCCTACATTAATTTTTGCCGTCATTCTCTCCATCTCAATCGCTCTTCTCTAGCAATAGTTTAAAAAAGTTAGTTGTAATACTTATTTCCTCCAAACAACTACAAGATCATTAACATTATGAACAATCTCTTCCTTCCCAAACTGGTGAGCTAGTTTTTTTTTTACTGGATGATAATGGAATGGTAATCCCGCCTGCGCTAACGCGAGGCATCAGTGAGGGCTGATAAGTGAAAATGAAAGAGCAGGCCACATATTATGGGAAAGTCCTCGTCACCCCATTGTCAAACTTGTAATACCATCGATGATGTGCATCATATTCTATTAGAGTGTCGTATTGACACGAACGAAAGAGAAGAACTCATGCGCCACTTTAACTTAAATAAATTGAATGTTGGTCTTATTCAATCTATGTTAGCTGAGCTTGAGCCAGAAGTTTTTTGGATACTTCTATAAATTATTGATGCCCATTAATTCTTCTCTCTCCGCGTCCAGGGAAAGTAGATAAAGTTTTGTTTGAGAAATCTGTTCAGGGTACGATATGACTGATATACCTGAGGAAGGTAAAAGACCTTAAAGTAATATTAAAAACAAAAGAGCGTGCGAGGTGGAGTCGGTAATGTAAAGTGGGTGGGCAGGCCGCGGCTGGGCCCGGCGCTGCAGCGCGTGGCGGGCGCGGGGCTGGCGTGGGGCGCGCTGGCGGCGCTGCTGGCGTGGCTGCGGCTGCGGCGCCGCGCCGCCGCGCGCGCGCTGCTGCTCGCCGAGGCGCCGCTCTCGCTGCTCGACAGCGCGCTCTGCTGGTGGGTGTTCGTCGCGCTCGCGCACACCATGCGCACGCTGCAGCTGCGCAGGTGCGTCGCGCACACCTACACACACGCGCGCACACACGCGCACACACACACATAATACAAATACTAATGCAAATAGTTTTATTTTGTTTGAAAAATGGTATAAAGAATGTTTTTTTTTTATATACAACTTGGAATGGCAAACAAGCTGACGGTCCACTTGATGGAAAGTGATAACCGTCGCCTATAGACATGAGCAGTACCATGGACATAACAGAGTATACTGTTTCGCCCATGATGATCGGGTGTGATATATATGGCAGTGAGTTTACAGGGTTTAGAGGAATAACATCTGAGTCCTCAGGAATGGCAACGCATGGGGGATATCATATATATATATATATATATATATATATATATATATATATATATATATATATATATATATATATATATATATATATACTAATAATAATATCTTCAAAATTATCAGAAAATAGCGACCCCGCCCAGTTTCGGACGAGTAAATAAAAAACATTGAGTGTTTATGTGCAGCCTACATAACCCACTAATAATGTAGTTTCACATAACTAAAATAATTTTTAAAAACAGTTAAATATTTTTTTTAAATTTATTCATTACAAACAAACATACAAAAATATTTAATCTTTTTACAAATAAATAATTATACAATACAAGCTGTACAGTGTACATATTAACAAAAAATTATAAGATTCAAAATTTTAAGTGGTGCTCACTTTCTGATAAATTGGTGCCAATGAATTCAAAACAACGTGGCATACAGCTGAGTGACACAATTTTAGTTCGTTTTCATTATATTTTTGTTTATTGTTAAATTTTTATTATTATTATTATGTGTTTTTTAATGTAAAATTAAGCACTAAACAAATATTTCTTGCTATCTTTAAAAAAAATTCGAAAACAAGAAAATAAAAACAATACGATGGAATAAAATTCATCTTTATTAAATAAATCGATGTTTAACCGCCAACACCTCCTAATGGAAAGGTACAAAATTTGCAACACTAGCAGTGAGTCGGTTAGATCCCATTACTAACAATCCCTTTCCCCCCAACCTCCTGAGTGTTAGCAGGTTATATCCATATATTGTGATGACTTCATAATATTATTGATACTTGTATATTGTTTCAGAAATACAATCAAGCTCTCGTTGTACAGACACTTTACGAACACGCTGATATTCGCCGTGATATCATCTGTCGTGTTCATGTTGTACTCCATAAAATCCTACAGAGTCCTGCCTTGTATCACAGTGAGTTTCAATATATCTTGCTAATGTAATAAAATTGTATCTAGACGTCTGTACGTACATGGAATATATAATATTTTTTAATGCAAAAGTCGAATAATTGAGTACCTCTGTCCCATTCGTGTTTCTACCGTGAAACAGTTGTGTTTGCATGGCTGTGTTTCGATTTGAAGGGTGGGATATGGCGTGAATTTACAGGGTACAGAGGAATAACATCTGAGTCCTCAGGAATGGTAACGCATGGGGCGTATCATGGGCGAAACAGTATACTCTGTTATGTCCATGGTACTGCTCATGTCTATAGGCGACGGTTACCACTTTCCATCAGGTAGGCTGTTAGCTTGTTTGCCATTCTAAGTTGCATAAAAAACTTAATTTTTTTATGTCTGTAAATTTATCTGTATTCTATCCTGCTGTTTGCTTTCTTATTGTCATTACACCTATATTTTTATATCTAAGATGCAATTAAATGTTAAATCCTATTATTTTTTATTTCTTGCATTTATTTTGTATATAGTGCTTCGTTCCCCCTAGTCACTAGTCATAGTATAATGTTAATTTTTTTTTTAATTATAGGAATGGAAGGAGGTATGGATGGATGAAGCATACTGGCACATCTTGTTCGCGAGCGTACTCATCGTCATCATGATCCTGTGGAGGCCCACAAATAACAACCAGCGGTATGCCTTCACGCCGCTTCTGGACAATGCTGATGACGAAGATGGTAATTGATCTTTTCCATATTACCATAGGTATATTTGTGGGAAGGCCTCGTAGGACGTGCCCACTCTTGATTTTTTTTAATGGGTGATAAAGAAATGGTAACCCTGCCTGTGCTGTTAGTATACGCTGGCAGGGCATCAGTGACAGATGATAGGTGATGATAAAAACAGGTCTGTTAGCCCATCGGGACGATTAACCACGATAGTTTCCAGGGGGAACCGCGTAGAGGTCGACCTGATTGAGGTCGACACAATTCTTTCCCGCCCTCCCCACTCTAGAGTTTTTTTTTTATGTTGGATGACAATGGATTGGTAACCGCGCCTGCGCTAACGGGATACGCTGGCGGAGCACCGGTGAAGGGTGATCGATGAGAATGAAAACAGGCCAGTTAGCCTATCATGATGAATTCAGCATGAAGAATTAATCATGACAGTTTCCAGGGGGAACCGCGTGGAGGTCGACCTGGATAGGTATATTGCTAGCAATGGAATTTTTTGTCTCCATTACTAACAATCCCTTTCCCCCTTCCCACTCTAGAGTTATCTGATGCCCATCTCATGATCCGAGCGAAACTTTCAATTGTGCAGTCATGTCTAAGTAAATATGCATTATTTTATGGGTCAACAAGCAATCAAACAGGTTGTCTATCATATTTCTTAAAAAAAAAAATTAATATATTTTTTCAGAAGAGGAAGAGCAATTCGTGAACGACGCGTACGGCGTCAAAATGCGAGGCACCAGCATCAACGCTGACAATCCCCAAGAGGCGAGGGAGTCCGCCCAACCGGAACACAACAGCAACTCGCTAGATTCTGATCTCCGCTGGGTAGAAGAGAACATACCCACCAGCACTCTACCGTTGTTAGATTCAGACGAGGAAATCATTAACACAAAGTTCGAAGTATCGAAGATGCAGTAGTTACTTAATTATTGTTGTGTATAAAGTATGTATGTCATGTGAGTTTGTATTTTTATTTCAATACCCAACCCACAGATGCATGGCCGTAGCTAGAGGGGGGGGGGGGGCATAGAGGGGCAATAAAGGTGACAAACAAGCAAACTTTCTGATCTATAATATTAGTAAGGATCCTTTAGCTATCTCACGACTCGTACCTAATGGACAGGTAGAACTTGATTGGCGAATATGAAGAAATTAGTTCTATAGGTTTCATTCATCGGTCTTATCGTGTTAGCGTTGGGGGAAGGAATTGTTTATAATTTGGACTACCAGTCCCGTTGCTAGCAATATGCCTTGTCAGGTAAACCTCCACGTGGTCCCCCCTGGAAACTATCGTGTTGAATTCCAGTTGTATTCATCACGATGGGGTAACTGACATGCCTTTTCATTCTCACCTATTATTCCTCACTGATGCTCCGCCAACGTATACCGTTGGCGCAGGCGGGGTTACCACTCCATTATTATAAAAAAAAAAGAAGCTGTCAGGGTTACATCGGCGAAAAAATATAATTCCAAATACCATATAATCTAATAAAAACTTTATTTGAGAATACACATAAATATATTTTGTTCTTTAGACATGATCTTTGGTATACAAAATATAACATTGGAATATGGCCACAGCAACTACATAATTATGGAAGCTATATAAATTCAGTCGATATACTCAAATGGAATTTCAGGATATAAAATATTCAAGTAATACTAATTATATGTCTAATAGTACTTAGTATTAGTACAAGTAATTAAAATAGTTCGTCATAAAACTTAAATACAATGTCACGTCACTGACAAGTCTTTTAAAAAATACTTTTAACAATTTCATGGAAGTATAAACCTATTATCTAGCTACAAAGATTTGTAAGTTCTCAAAATACATTCATACAATATAAGTAGATGAATATCTAATCAATATGCTACGATCGTTTGGTAGACAACGGAAGTATGTCGTAGTCGGTTGGCAAGTACCAATAGTATCCATTACCGTTAACTTCCCAGACTACATTCAAATAGATGCCACAACTGCACAATTTTAAAGATCATTTTATGCTTTAAAGGAAATCGCGCCAATTAAAATTCCAGCAAAATTTCTGGTTACATAAAATTGATATTGAAAAAAGGTAAGTCGTAAGATCCATAGGTCATCGATGGATAATATTAGGTGGTATTGCACATAACAGGTTCTGCTATCAATTTCTCTGTAAAATCATTATTTTAAAAATGGAATATGCTTGGTAATGTCCGAGATATCTTTCCAACTTCACTAAAATTTAATTTCATCATTATATCGATTCTGCAAAAATATACTCAGTTATTTTGTATAAATAACTGAGTATATTAAAAAATTATATTAATTTTTAGAAAAATATTTTGTTGTAATTGAAATTATAGTTTTAAATATAGCAAATAGAAATTCATTATCGATCTAATTATACTAATATCTGTAGTGACTTCAGATGAATTCTAAAATAAGACCTAGTAAATATTTCGGTATAGAACTTTTTTATCTTTGATTTATCAATCAACTTATTTTGTTTCATTACACTATGTCTTCACTAAATAAATTATCGAATATAGTAATTTAGTAATTGGGATAATTTACTACATTCATCTCATAATATTTTGTGCTATAATATTGCTTAAATATAATAATATAAATATAGAAAAAGTTTACAAATCATTATTATATAGAAATCATGGTCAGTGTAAACAAGCCTGTTTTAACTTAAGGTTTGTAAAGAATCTGGATGTAGCATTCAAGGAAACACTATCTGATTCATACAACCTCCTGCTGTTATCATCAAAATCTAAGTGAAGCAATCAGTTTATCACCGCCATATTGATATTTGCATATATATATTTGAAATCTGAGTAAAATTATAGATCAGAATGTTCTAATTGTTTTCATATACAAAATTATAGTCATCTGGCTCCTCAGGTATTTGAGGTGGATCCTGAGGTATGTCAATGCCTTCTGCATCAAGTAGTCTCACTTTTATGTCCATAGACAATAAAGTTTCCAAATCACTTTTAAATGATTTACTGGTCATTTTTTCTTTCAACAAAGCGTTGATACCATCTGTCCAATAATCAAATATCTGCTCATCTGGTGCCACAAAATCTAATGAAGTCACTTCAGAAGACTTTAATATAAGAGAAAAAGCCAAGTGAGGAGTAATCTTCCTTCCTTTTAATTCCTTCATGTGAGGACAGTCTTTTCCTACCACGACACATTTGATATCAGATACTGTCAGTTTGTTACTCAACTCTTCTAAACTTGGTGTGCTTTTTTCATCACAGTCCCCATAATGTAATACTTTGTGGTTTGGAGACAAACGGACAAACCAAAATTTGTCTTTTGTCCTTTGTGGTCTCTGTGCATATTTTTTAAACCTGGTGCCACCTACTAATACTCCTAACCTTTGCCGTTCGATCAACTCAACTATCTCTGGAGTTATTTTGTCTTGCAGTTCCACTATTGGCTTCGCATGTGACTCCCATACTTCTCTGTTTGTGCGTTCCTGTTGCCATATCTGTCTTATTTCAGGATATGTCAAATGATTAATTTTTTGACGAAACTTATCAAAACTTTTTGGTGATGCTGACAATGCCCTGCTGATTTGTTCTTTAACAACACTTGATACTTTAACAAAGTCCTCTGTAGTTGCTTTCATCTCCTTCCAGGTCTTGTTCAATAAAACAATACAAATACAGAATAATTCCTCAAAAGGATGGTCATGGGTAAAGAATAAAGGGTGATATGTTTGTCCTTGTTCACTTGCTGGTTCTCCTATGTGTAATATATCACTAAGGAGTTTAACAAGTTCCACACTGGTTTTTCCAAAGGGGCATTCATGTTCATCAGCTCTGCAACTGTTCTCCAAAACAATTTTTGTATATTCTTCTGTGTAATTTCTAGCAAAGTACACCATACAGTCTAGAGCCAATACTCCAGGTGGTACTTCATTGAAGTCTTTAATAGGATCAATTTCACACTTGAATCCAAGTTTTTTTGGGTCCTTAGAAAGACTTCCTGGTTGGCGTCTTATAGTCACTTCCATATTGAAATTGCTGTCACCTTCAAAAGCTATCTTTCTCAATTCCTTGATCTTTTCATGAGACTCTTGTTCGTGATAGTCAGCTCTCTGTCGTAATTTTGGTTCTAGGAGGTCAAGCATCAGCGTTTGCAAGACATACAACTGGTGAGCTAATTCAGTTCCAAGGGCATCTTTAGATTGATTCTTTGAGGATAATTCTCCCACGGCAATTAGATTTTCAAAAATAACATTGCGAACCTGTTTTGAAGCTAAAGTTGCCGCAATAGCCTTCTTTTTACTGTTATCTGCTTTTGAAAAGATTGCATTTATTAAAGCAATGGCATTTTGTTGAATAATACTATCCTGATATGGGTTCTGCAAATGTGAGACCAGACTTGGAATTGTTATTTCCTTTTCAACATGAGACTTCTTACCAGAGCTGTTAACCACAATATTTTCAAGTATAGATAAAGATGCTTGAATGACTTTAGGGTCTTGTGCAGTCGTCTGATTGTTTATGTAACTTGCAACTCGATTGATGAAAGGATTCTCTAGTATGTCCCAAGATATAATTCCATGATCCATAAGCTCTACAAATGTGACTAGAGCGAATTTCAAGGAATTCCCTTTGAACCTTCCATTTTCAATTGTGCTGATGATGAGTGACAACCCTTTTTTGTTGATAAATTCAACAGCAAATGTGAGATCACTACTCAATGTTGCCAGTTTGGTTAGTGCAATGGTTTGCTCAATTTCAGTGCCTGAATTTATTTTGGCTAAAATGTCCTGCACTGTTTTAGCAGGCGATTGTTCTAGTCGCAACACCAAGCCGTTTTTTATCTCATTCCGATTCTTTTCTGTAATATAATTCTGGTTATTGGTTTCGGAAAACTGTAGAGCATAGTTCTCTGGGTCTGGTAAACCCCAAGTCTTACACAGGAGCTGTATAATACTTGAAAGAGGTTGACTTTGATCGAATTCTATAAGCTGGGGTACTTTGTCAGGAGCATTTAACATTTCCACTGCGATTTTGAGGATCGTTGAATCCTTCTCTTTCGTTGCTGACGGCATTTTTATGGGCTCTGTAGACATTTATCTCATTTGATACTGTTTTAAAACAGTTTTTTTATAATATCCCAATACACCTAGGTTCACAAATAATATAAATAAATAATTTGACATACAGATGTCCGCCCTACCGTCAGCCGTCATGATGTCATTAAACATAGAGTAAAGCCATGCACAGATACAATATTTATTCTGTGCCACAAATAATCAAATAGAGACCCTAAACGATCATTTACATATACGTGTCCGTGTATACAAAAAAGACAAAGTTATTTTGTTTCTTGTTTTATAAAAGACAGGTTTTTTATACAACTTAGAATGGCAAACAAGCTGACGGCCCATCTGATGAAAAGTGGTAACCGTCGCCTATAGATATGATTGTCTGCCTTACAATTGATGAATGTCCCGAGATTATGTACAGAGCCGTCTAACTATTTATATTTGCACCAAGCCAAGAACTTAAGGTATTTCATATTAATAGGGAAAAAGTTTGTTAGTAATGGGGATTGCTAGCAATATATCCTTATTACTATCAATCCTTTTCCTTCAAAGAGGTAAAGAAAAAGGATTGACAGTAATAGGAATTTTTTTTATGGGTGAAAATGGTATGGTAACTCCGCCTGCGCTAACGGGATACGCTGGCAGAGTACCAGTGAAGGGTGATAGATGAGAATGAAAACAGGCCAGTTAGCCCATCATGATGAATTCATCAGGAATTAACCATGATAGTTTCCAGGGAGAACCGCGAGGAGGTCGACCTGGTTGGGTATATTGCTAGCAATAGGATTCTCAGTCTCCATTACTAACAATCCCTTTCCCCCGTAATAGGGATGTTAGTTTCTATGATCTCCTTGTAAACTATCGTGTTAAAATTTTGAATCTTACTTATCTTCACTCACTGGCGTTTCAAAATGGTATCTTTGCTAACGCTATACGCGCTAGCGACGGTGGAGTTACCATTTCGTTATCATCTATTAAAATGTCACGTGGATTTCCATATGTTCCCCTTACTAAATTTATCACAATAGTACATATACCATATCAAGGCTGTTTTTATATACACCTTTAAATGAATTATTGCTAGGGTTGGAATTTGAGTAGTTGGCTCAAATTATGATACATAATTCTAAAGATAATTACGTGTAGTATTAAATATTATCAAAATAGTACAGAATTATCATAATTGACTGGCCTATATAAACATTTAAAAAAAACTGTACTTAGTATTATAATAATAATAGTATTAGTTTAACCAAGTAATTAGTTTATGTGACCTGTTCCTAAAATTCTCACGGGAACGAAATATAACAGCACGCCTTCGTCAACCGAGACCGACGGTATCACTTTCACACTACGTACACGTTAATTTGTGTCAATTAATATTAATTTGCTGCAATTAAACAGTTAATATTATAGTTACTTAGAATGTAGGTAAGTGGATCAAGTAATGGTTATGTACCACCAATAATATCTACCAAACAGAAGTTTAAGTAATATAAGTATACACTCATTGTGAGCTAAGTACTTATATAAAGATTAAAAACTTTACAGAACATACTAAATGAGAACATCATATAACAGCTTTAAAAATTTTATTGACAAGTTTTACAACAATTATTTAACATTGGAATAAATAAAGGAACGCCAAAATTTAAAATGTAATATTTTTATAAATTAATAATAAGGTACAGTAAGGCCAGTAATAAATAATATTATCAATCTATCATGATTAGGTAGGCATGAAAATACTGGATGTAAATTAAAGTTTGTTTTCATCCAACTTCAGAAAGAAACGTTTATTTAAATTAGATTGTATTTTTGCGATGTTACGCAATATGTTCGCCAGGTCTGTATCGATGTTGATGATTATTTTTGCAGTCAACTGGGTTTATTTCGATTCCGTACTAATATTGTCACAATCATATTTTTTATTATTTATGTAATTGTCATTATCATTTTTTTTTTATCTAGAGTACCTAGCGATTAAGCTAAGTAATATGATCTCAAACAAATTCAGTTGCAGTTTCCCACAACAATAGTTTAAAGACACGAAGAGTCATTGAAAATTAGAGTTTATTCTTTATCGCTTACAGTACATTATTTTTCAGATGGCAGTAGCAACCATTTATTGCAGGGCTGTGTTGTTGTTATCGTAAATTGTATTCTATTGCATATAATACAAAATTTAGTTATTTTAGTTTGTCGAGGCAGAGCACTGCAGTTATTCATTCTAGTCAGAGGTGTAAAGACTAAGTATCAATATTAATATCTCAATAGGCAAGCCTAAAAATTGTATTAACATCCCTTGTTGTTCTTTTAGAACTCATGTTTTGTTACAAAATATAAAAAGTAAAAAAAAATATAAATTATGAATTCAATGGAACATCTCGTGATATTGTGCATTTTGTTTATTACATATGACGAAATTTCAAGTTTCCGATGTGACAGACGACCGTATGGAGCCACATCGCCGTCTTCGGCGCCAGATGGTCGATTTAAATTAAAACTTTTAGGCACCGATTTTAGCTACATACCAGAGCAGCTTTATACAGGTAAAATTAAATTATAAAGGTAGCTTCTTAAATTAAGTTATCTGTCCATTAGACTGATCTTATGCTTCATTCACAATACGAGAGTGAAAGTACAGGAATTTTGATTGACCTGTAATAAATAGATAGACCTGTAATAAATAAATAACACCTGAGTCCACAGGGATGGCAACGCATGGGGGGTATCATGGGTGGGCCGTCAGCTTGTATGATATTCTAAGTTGCATATAAAAAATATATATTATTATAATATTTTTTTTTTGTATTGCAGTGCAAATAACTGCGACAGATGAGGAATCACAATTCACGGGTTTCATGATATCCGCTGAGGGCGATACAAAACCAGATCCTCGCAACCCGCGGAGGACGATATCTCAGTTCCCTGGAGACATAAGACCTCAAGATCCGTCTACAGCAAGATTTAGTGATCGATGCTTGTATTCCGTAGAACAAGCTACCAGCTCTTATAAGTCTTCTATTGAAGTTAGTAATCACCTAATTCTTTCCAATTCCAAATCCAAAAAATAAAAGTATCCAGGAGCATTTTTATTTTTGGGTCAAATCCTGCACTAGCAAAATGCTACATTTGATTCAGTTTCTGTTGTTGGCACTGACTAAAAATCTGATAACAGTAGTTAAAAATTAAATCTGCTTTTATTAAATAATTATGTTACGATGTCTAAGAACTTATATCGGATTTAGAAGATTTTTAGCCGATTTTAAACAGAAGAAAGTTCTTAAGCAGTTGTTACTAACAGAAACATACTAGGGGAATAGTTTGGCGTGAAGTTAGATAAAAAATATTGTTATTTTTAGGTGTACTGGCAGGCTCCTCCAACAGGAAATGGTTGCGTCACTTTACGTGCTATGGTGGCAGAAAACGAAGACCTATGGTTCGAGGATGGGTCACCTTTAACAATGAGGATATGCGAGGATTTACGGCAGCCAGATGATGTATCCCCGCAGTTGAACTACGAGTGTCAGATTTGCGATGAAGCTAAATATGAGGTGAAACCATCTTTATGTGTCAACTGCTTAAGTAATATTTTATTATTTATTCATTAATTAAATGTAATGTAAGGCCTTTGTTTGCAAAGCATTGCATTGCATTGCAGTCTATAAAGATTTAGTACTCGTGTTATTTAGTAATACTAGTGAATAATCACCGAATTAAGTATAGATATACGGGCAAGTAAATTTAATTTAACTCATATATTATAGCACAGTATTGTATGAATTGATGTTAACACACAATATATGTATATTGAAACTTAAATTGTATTTTAAAATTATACATCAGAAGTAAATCGATTTCTCAGCTGAAAATTATCATAAGTATCTGTATAGCTATTTTTTTTATTATAAATATCAATTTTTTTTCTGGTTATATTAGATATCCTTCACTGGTATATGGTCACGGAACACTCACCCACAGTTGTATCCAGAAAACGACTGGGTACCACGGTACAGTGATATGGTTGGAGTATCACATAGCACCGACTTTGTGTTATGGACTCCTGGTAGTCTAGTTACAGAAGGAATGAAAGATTTAGCTGAACACGCTAACACAAGCAAGCTGGAAGCTGAAATTTTGGAAAAAGTAATATGGGTATATTTTTAATAATTCTTAATTTTGCAATCATTTATATTGAACTAATTCGCTGTCTTCAAAATTTTAAGGTGGGTGATGGAGTACGAACTTTAATAAAAGCTAAGGGACATGGCTATCGAAAAATGAATAATCCAGCACTAGCAATCTTCCGAACTGACAAAATCCACCATTTGGTCACAGTAGCTATAGGTTTGTTTCCTTCACCAGACTGGTTCCTAGGAGTGACTAGATTTGAACTGTGTCAGGAAGATAACACATGGCTGCCAGAAAGGGAGCTAAATTTGTTCCCTTGGGACGCTGGTACAGATAGTGGTGTGTCGTATGAGGTAAGATTATATTGAGCTATCGATACAAATGTAAGTTTTTTGAATTGTATTTTTTAGTCACAGACAAATACAAAAACGATTAGTCCGTATTTTTATCCACATGAGTCCTAATCTAATAATAAATAAAAATATACAAGAGTCTCTATAAAATCATGGCTATAATAATTTTAAAGTTTATATTTTTAACTTTATAACTTAAATGTATCTACATAGAATAATCATTTGAAAACTGAAAATTCAAAAATAACAAAGTTACAAAATGTATTGAAATAATGGCTTCATTCTTATTGTCTAATGTCACATTTGTTTTTACTTTTTCAGTCACCAAATATTGAAACATTTCCACAAGGTGCGGTGTCCCGAGTTCAAATGAGTTCGTATGACAAAAATTCACCATTTTACGAGATAGACATGAAAGATTTACACCCTTTTGGACGACTTTACATAAAATTAATGAGAACTTATCACAGAGAATGTGAAGAAATTTCGGAAGAAGGTTTGTTTTTTAAAAGATTTTAATTCAAAAAAATGTAAATATTTTAAAATAATATCTTCTGTGTAAAATTTAGAAGGTGAAAAAGAAAGTCCATCTACAGAAGAAAATCCTACTGAAGAGGAAGTCAAAACCAATCCAGTTGAACCAGATGAACCCTCCAGGTATCAAAATCCAGAAATACCTAGCGGCGACGACGGGTGAGGCATGTTCTTTCTCTGATCTCGCCTTTCCTTTGTACTTACTTTTATATTTCGAGAACATTTTATTAATTATATTATTTTCATATGAGCTGTTTGTTGTCCACTGCTGAATATAGGCTTCTTCCATAAGGGGGTTCTATAAGGATTTGCCAATAATTTGCCACACTTGCAGGCGAACTAGCAACTGCTATAAAACTCTGGTGATATTTTAAAAACGAGACTGCTGCCCATCTTTCGGCCAATTAGTTCCCTTAGTTGCCTCTCACGGTACCCACAGGAAAAGATTAGGCCTATCCTATGCCGGGACCACACGGCAAGCATTTACAAGTAAATTATAAAATTGTATAGTATTAATTTTATTAGATCATCAAATAATCACAATGGATGTTTTACTATTTATAAGTTACCCAAATTCGTGCTTTCATTATCTGTGTAGTGATGGAGTAGGAGTTCATCATCTCTGGAATATCCTAGGAAGTTGTTATGGAAGCAAATAATAATACGTGTAAGAGAAGTAAATCTCAAAGTAATGACTTTGCTCTTTTGAGGGCGAAGCAATAAACTGAGTTGTGGCCATATTGTATTGTTATGGCACACGCACAAACGAAAAATTGTATTTAGCTTTATGTGTATTTTTTTTAATCATTTATGTTATCTCGCTTTTTATATATATCAATATATGTAATTTGTGTGCTGTAAGTAATGCAAATAAATTATCTATCTATCTAACTTATACTTAACCATCTAGTTAGCATGGTAATAAAAGACTATTATCCGTTTCCAAGTCTTCATGTATATATGCGCCTCGTAAAGCCTGGAAAGACACTGTTGATATTTTTAAGTGGGACGTTGATAAATTTTCAAAGAATGCTTTCTTTTTCAGGAAAATTCAAAACAAGGTCTATTTTTGTACATTCTTTTCAATAAATGATTCAAGGCCTTCCGAACGTAGGCCATTTCCTTATTTAAATAGGAGAAATTGCTGAAAACACTTAAGTGTTCTCAGCAATTTGGCGAAATGTTCACGCTATCTTACTAAGAAATACTCTACGTTACGTTTGCTCAGGCCCATTAAATGCCATACGAAATTTGTATTAGTAGGGACTTTATTTTTTATTAAATCTATCTAAAGTCTTACACATTATTGAAGCTATATGATTTAAATTCAGTGAAAGTCCAATAGAAACTGATCCGGAGTCTTCAGAGAAGTGTCCTATATCCCAGTGGCAGGAATGGAGCCCATGCGAAGGTGCTTGCGAGGGAGGGAAGGTCTCAGGATACAAATGGAGGGAACGATATCATTTAGTGGATGGAGTTGCTGTTGAAAAATATGATCCCAGTGTGAGTGATAATGTATATTTTGTTGCCTCGACAGATATTTGAAAATATATGAAATACCGCGTTCGTGATTTTCTGTTCATCCCAAAGGTTGACTGGTAGAGAATGCTAGTTGCATAAGTCCGCCTTTTGTACATTATTCTATTTTGGCCAATAAAGTTATTCAAATAAATAAATAAACATTTCGTTGGATAATTAATTAAATGTTGATATTAAATACGAGTATAGAGAAAAAGATTATCTTTGAATACTTTGGGTATACAAATTGGAAAAGTATTTAGCAAATATTTAAAGAAAATTTATTACTTCTATATATAAAAATGACTAACACAGGTTTATGATTATTGCAGAATTGGCGTTCGCCCAAAAAAGAAGTATCGAAGTTCTGTAAAGCTCTGTTTGATGATTTTGAGAGGAGCGAATGTGAGGAGGACTGTACAGGTGATAATGTTGATGAAGAAAATGGCAATGATATTACAGGTAAATTACCCTTGATATTTATTACATGAATAAAATATAGGATTTATCTTTCGGTATTCTCATAAAGTGTAAAAGAAAAAAAAAAGAACGTGAAAGAAAAGACGTGTCCGCTATAATGTTATATTGCCTTCTTACCTAATAGGTAACGATAATATTTGAAAATTTGTAAATATTTTAACTTATTCAATCATGTTTAAGCGGCTGTATGGATTTTGATAAATTAAAAGTTGCACCATGTCTTAGATTAACTACTAGATATTTTTTTATTTATATGGTCTCTCTTTAATTTGTATTTATTTCATTTTCAGCTGGACGTCGGGTAATGCCACCTATAATTCCGGGTACTTCTTGGAGGTCGAATAAGAGAGATACTCCTAAATCAAAACACTAATCCAATACATTTATATAAATTTTTTAATAAGGGTTCTAGATTTGTAAATTATAATATTTAACATTTAGGAAAACGTTATTATTACTATTGGTCACTTCATCATCATATTATTCTCTTTCCTAGTTTATAAGAACCGTGTTTCTTTATAAAACTTGTATTGGATAGGTACTGTATAATATTGTGTACTTATTGTTATAAGTTTATTCCAATAATAATATTGTTGTACTCGTATTTTTATTTTAATATTATTAATAAAATAATTTATAACAATTTTCGTTTTTTTCTTTGCGATTGTTCTTTTAATTAAATGTTATTTGTATGTACCTACTGAATTCATAAAAAGTGGACTGTAAACATATCTACCCATTTAATAAATTTATTAAGATTTATAAGCTTATTGATATAGGTATAAAAAATTTTCTTTGCTTTATTTTTTACAACTAGCGAAATAATCATATTTTTCAATAACCCGTTATTTCGAAGTATCAAAGTGTAATTTCGCTTGGCATATAATTTTACGACAGTCACAGTAAATTGGTCAAAATTGGATGCAATTTACAGCACGATATTATTCTACTTAATTGTTAATGAAGCAGTTAGTCCGCGAACATCAATTGAGACGCATCTGTCTACTTCATACGTAAACTGACCGGTTTGTAACAACGCTAACACTGTTTTAGTTACTGCAGAAATATCTAGATACCCATACTTAGATAAGAATACGGACTCATGATTGCTGATTACTATTTTGGTAAGTGTTTTTATAGTTTATGTTTCATTTATTGATGCCATGATAGCGTCTTTATCCATCTTTGTCCCGCGTCCTTGTCCATCTGTGAAGGTCCATAACATTGTTTAGTTCATAAATATCTTCAAAAACAAATGAAAAATTTAACCTTGAAACAAGAATATCTGGTAAAATAAAAGGATGATCTGTACTTGGTAATAAGACTCCTTATATATACGATGTCAGTACACAAACATTCTATATAGAATAAAGAAAAACAATTTTATTACTCTTTAAATCAGAAAAAAAGAAAATATTGGAATACTTAATACAACATGACGATCTCATGAACATTATAATAGAAGGGAGATAAAGATGAAGTCGTATCGTTTCAAGTCAAGAGACTTTCCAAAACTCGTAATGAATTTTATTAAACGCAAGAACTTCTCTGACTATAGCGCAGTTTTTAAATAGCCCGAAACTGTCTTGATTTGAGACTGTTATACCATTTTTGTCACATCTATTTTCTTTTATATGAACCAGGTATCTGCCAGGGAATATGTCTATTATTATTAGTAAGTGTAACACATGGCAATGATGAACTTTGCGATCGACGACCACTGGGCTCAAAAACTGCTCCTTTACCACCAGACAATAGATTCTTTATTGATGTTGTGGATACTTTTGGCGATTTGTACATACCAAACAGGGAGTATAAAGGTAAAATTGTATATTTATTTATAAAAACATATTTTCGTAAAAATTTTATCTACTTATCATTATCATCTATTTTATTTGATTTAGTTCAAAATAAACTAGGACTAGCTATAAGTAAAAAAGATTTGAACGATTCAATTTTATAATCGCTAATATTTCAACTGCTACAAATAAATTGGCTGTATGTTTGTTATTTTATTGAAACTATTGTTACATTACAGTTCGTCTGTACTCAAGAGACAGCACATCAACATTTATGGGTTTCACTATATCCGTTCGAGAGGATACTGATATCAATGAAAGAAATCCCAGAAAGCCTAAACATCTACATCCTGGACAGCTGATACCTTCGCGTGATGATAACGCCTCGAAAGTTCATCCCAAATGTAATAACACTGTCATAGAAACAGACGTTATGCCTAAAACTTTTGTTGAGGTAAAAATAATATTTTAAAAAGTTAATAATTTATACGTAATGCTAGTAAAAGAAACATTCGCAATGAGTAGGTAACAGGGTTTTTTAATTGATGAAAATGAAATGACATATCTGCTTTTTTATACTGGGCAAAATTTTCAGCAAAATCACAAGGAGCAATTTATATAATTAATAAGTTTCCTTCAGCACAGCCATAGTGGCGAAGTAACAAGTCAACTTAAAATCAGATTATAATTTTAGTTTAAAAGACATGCTTAGGGAATGAAAACTCAGGTTTGATTTGAATCGTCTAACAGTCTTGTGTGAAATTTTAAGTACTTAGATATTTTCTATCTAGGATGAAACTTTTATGAATTATAGGCACTCTGGATAGCACCGTATAAAGGGAATAAATGCGTAACAATCTTCGCTGTGGTCGCTGTCAAGCCTGATGTGTGGTACAGTTTCGAAGGTCCATTGTCAAAACGGGTATGCGAAGATCGACGCAAGGCAGAAGACATGCAGCCAATGGAGAATGAGAACTGTCTTGCATGTGAGGAGGCGAGATATCAAGTAGGTAATTTATACGTGGGATTATACCATCATTTCCACTTCTAAAATTCTTATTTTTTGCAGAAAAACAAATTTCTAGTTATTCATTTATAGTATAAACTATAGATCAATATTGTACAAATAATAATAATTTAATTTAATTAGGTAACATTTGAAGGCATGTGGACCTTCAACACGCACCCTCAGATGTTCCCAGAGACAAGAGGTTTAGCTCGTTTCAGTGACTTGGTTGGAGCCTCACATAATCCATATTTTAATCTATTTAAAAATAATGCCGATGCTAGTGGTGGTCTGAAAATGTTAGCAGAACAAGGGAACACTACCCAATTTGAGGTGGATATTCAGGAAGAGGTATGTACCTAAATTTTGTTTGCATTATAATTAACCTCGCGGTTTTTCCTGCATAAATTAGGATATAAAATATCTTGTGAATTAATGATAAACATTGTTCTTTCTAAATGAGTATTTTAATCATCTTTCCGTTTTATAACATCCGCGTCCACTTAGAAAGAAGGGATTATTTTAAGTACTTTGGTTATCATAATAGACAAAACTGCTATAAACGTTTAAATACTGTTTGAATGTACTTATAGATTAGGTTTGCCAAGCTTGGCAACTGCTGGCAAACCCTCCCTTTATGGGAACGCAGTAGAAATAAACAATTAACGGCTGTATGATGGTAATGACTTAGAGATTTATTTATTTTTCTTGCAGCTAGGTACAAATGTGCGCACTATTATTAAAGCTACCAGTCCTCGAACGACAATTGACACCACAGTCGCCAGTTTCCGGGTTAGTCCTGAACACCATTTGGTATCTTTGACTACCGCTGTGCTACCGTCCCCGGACTGGTTCTTAGGTGTATCCAACATGGAACTTTGTGATGGGAAAGGCCAGTGGACGAAGACAGCGATTCTGAATCTCTACCCGATGGATGCCGGTACGGACAGCGGCCAGACTTTTGAAGTAAAGAACATCAGAATATTTCCTATTTTTCTAAGGTGACGGAGTTCAAGTAGATTTATTCCACAAAAAAGCATTGATTTCTATAGTGGAAAAAAAACAGTTACTTTAATTAATAAATCAAACTAGTGAACAGATTTTGATAATATTTCAGTGGTACCAATCTGAAAGTATATCGTTTCAGATAAAAAAAGAATGTTCCAAATCGGTTTATCAATCAGAGACGATAAATACAAAAAAAAAATTAACTGAATCAAGAATTCTTTTTTTAAATAGGCTGAAAAGACGAGTTTCTCATAATGAATTTGATAATACGATCTGGCGTACTGGGTTGTCGTGTTACAAGTTTGCTGTTTGGTTTCACATAAGCAAGAATATGGCAGATCGAGAACATATTAATTGGTGTAATAGCACAGCATAAGTGATAGTACTAAATAATAATAATTCAAATAATATATATTAGAAAATAAAATTTTTAACGTGTACCCGAAAATATAAATAATAAGTTTAAACATTTTGCTCTTATTTATATGGCGATGCCAAATTTTAAAGGCTATCTATAGTCAACAGCATTAGATTAGTTCGAGAAAAAAATATGGCAAATTGATTGAGAAATTTGTTAACTAATAATATTTTTTCCGTGGTGTACCTCACTCATTCGGTCCGAATTGCTGTGATATATAGATTTGAATTAGGTTTATTACTAACTCTTCTAAGATGGATGTGCGGGAGACCAGTGATATATACGCGACTAGACCGAAAACAGTGGGACTTACCTATGAACTTTTATTAAAATATGAAAAACAAATTTCAGTAATTACAAAGTAATTGTAAAATTTTATACTCGAACCTTCTATGCTATGCCAGGGCTAGAGCTCTTACCAGTTAAACTACTTCTTTATTCGAAGAAGCCCGTTCGAAATTAATATCAGATTGCGAAATTTGAATGTTAAGTGTTAAACCGTTATTTGATAAGTTTGGATCGTTTAAAATGTATATTTTGACACAGTCACCAAACGAGGAAACTTCACCGCCACAGCCGATATCATCGTTATCAATAAAAGGCATACCCAGAGAACAAATGAAGCCGATGGCCAGATTGAAGTTCGACCTGATACGGACGTATAGCACTCCAAGTTGCACTGGGGCCACTACGGAAGCTACTGGTAATTACTACAATTGCAAATGCACACGCCCGTTAAAGAATTGAATAATTCCATCGACTTCTTTAAGATTGTTTTCCACAAAAGAAACCGATTTCAACTGCGGTAAAGCCAGTTATTTTATTTAAAAACTCCAGATAAAAAAGTGATTCCCCAAATCGGTTTATAACTCACAGATTTACGAGATAACAAACATAAAAACAATACAACCGAACTAAGAATCTCCTACCCTTTGATGTCGATTTCACATCGTAGACAACAATTGCAATATAAAAGAATTGAAATTATAGAGTTTTGATTTTATTTTTAGATGATCAAGGCCAAGAATATACTGATGAAGATGAGAAAGGTGATGAAGAAACTTCAAAGGAAATACAACCGATTACTACGACTAAGAGGTCTGCCTATAATTAATTATTTATACGAGTACTTATACAACGAATAGAAGAGAAAGCTTGTTTATTTGAACTTAAAGGACGCATTTCTTAAGAAAGGTTATCGGTTATTCAACATCACAATACGATTACGAACAAAGCCGAGTTGACATATGATTTGAACATATTTGATCACCTAATTCCAAGATCTCAAAGCGCAACGTTAGGCGCTGCAGATGATAGTTAGTTATATGACATTGTATTGTTCATTTTGAAAGTAACAATAAAATTTTATTTCAATTTCTAGCGAAGAACCAGTCACCCCTGATCCAGAGTCATCGAATAAGTGCCCAATGACCACTTGGGAAGAGTGGATGCCGTGTGAAGGTAGATGCGTCGATAATAAAAGAACAGGATTCCAATCTAGATTCCGGTACCATTTGATTGGTGGCACGAAGAAATATATTCCAGTAAGTTTTACTTATGTAGGTGCTCGGGTATTAACTAAATATATTCCGAAACAATGCTCTCTGAAAAACCGACTCTAAACGACCAACGCTCTGATCATGTATTTTGAAATTTATGATAGTCAAATATCGCACAATATTATACTATTTTTCTCCATTTAAAAAATTCATAACAATATTACTTCTTATTTTAGGGTTCAAGCAAAATGAATGAAATTCCATATGAATGTCAAAGTGAATCTACAGACGAGTTCCAAGAGTGCGAAGAAGATTGTACAGAAGACGAAACAGGTATCTTCTAAGACCATTTTCGGTACATATGTGTTTATACCATACATTAGTAGAGAAGTAAATTTTTTTGCTGCTTAGAATGGCAAGCAAGCTGACGGCCCACCTGATGGAAAGTGGTAACCGTCACCTATAGACATGAGCAGTACCATGAACATAACAGAGTACGAGGTTTGTCCGGAAAGTACGTATAAAAGTTTTTTAAAAATTTTATTTTACAATTATTCAGGTAAATCAATTTTATCCCCTTCAAAGTACTCCCCCTGTGACATAATGCACTTGTGCCAACGCCGTTTCCACTGTGAGAAGGCTCCTTGAAAGTCCTCTGGTTGTAGGTTTCTCAGCTGCCCCGTCGTAGCTTTTTTTATCTCATTTATGTCCCCCAAATGCCGCCCCCGAAGTACCAATTTAGTTTTTGGGAACAAGAAGAAGTCACACGGGGCCAAATCCGGCGAATAGGGGGGGTGTTCGGTCACCGTAATGGAATTTTTACTCAAAAACTCACGGACAACAAGAGAGGTGTGGGCAGGGGCATTGTCGTGGTGAAGAATCCAACGCCCCTCTCGCGCCAATTCTGGACGAACTCGTGCCACACGAGCTTTGAGGCGTCTGAGCACATCGACGTAGAATTTTCCATCAACTGTCTGGCCTGGAGGGACGAATTCTTGATGGACAATCCCCCGAACATCGAACTCTTTCTCGGCCCTCTCTGAATCTTTTTAGCCACTTGTGGACGGTTGGTTCCTTCACAGCATCATCCCCATAAACTGTTCTGAGATCGGCAAAAATTTCACGGCCATTCTTGCCGAGTTTCGAGAGAAACTTGATTACGACGCGCTGCTCTTCAACGGAAGCGGGCTCCATGCCGACGGGGTTTCGTTAAGAGGTAACTTCACAGATGGCGTGACAAGCCAGTTCGCACCGCACGGCGGTCAGACCAGAACTGAAGCATTGTTAGGGACATAAGGAAGGGGTCCTGCGCTTACCTGGCCTCCCCACTCCTCTTTCTCGCATTCCAGAACACTTTTATACGAACTTTCCGGACAGACCTCGTATACTGTTTCGCGCATGATACCCCCCATGGGTTATCATTCCTGTGGACTCGAGTGTTACGCTCCTCTGTACCCTGTAAATTCACTGCCATATACTACCCTCCAAACAATAGATCATACAATATAAAGCGCGGGATATGAATAGTAATTAAAAAAAAAATATTTTTTTTATCCTACAGAAGCACCTGACGCAGAAGCCGAGGCGCAGTCTAGAATTTGGGAAAATCCGTCAAGATGGGAAAAGAAATAATTGTTAATGAAGTCGACTATAATTCTGTTAAATTAAAATTTTATTAGAATATAGGCAACAATCCTAAATAGAAAAAATGTAATCGGGTATTTTATTTTGTACAAACTTGATTTTTCCCGCAAATTTGCCTACACGAATCAATATATAAAAAACCTGTGTGTTCAATTAAGAAGTAATCTATCCGTATACTATGTTTCATTCAAATGCTTTCGCCCGTTTAATCTGGAAGCCATCATAGTTAATTTATAGTGAAGATGTTTCATTTTCTACTGATGCTTATTAGTTTGTACGTTGTACTAAATCTAAATCTAAAATCAAAAAATATAAAATGTAATGATTTTATACCATCTTCAAGAAAAAAAAAAGAGAAATATATCGAATAGCGAGTGAACGTCGATGCTGCTTTTGCGCAGCACAATTTAAAAAAACTATCCGGCCTGCGACTATTAAAACCTGAATTAATTTTGCTTTATGCTATTTCATCGCAAGTACATTGTTTGTAGCGATACTTTGTGTACATAGATAAAGAATTATATTGATAATTAAATTAAAAGAGTTTTGAAGATGGTTTAAACTTTAGATCATATAATATATCAGTACGTTATACTAAGTCTATGGTCTAAACACTTAAATGAAAATAACAAAACTAGTATATAGTTGGACTTTTGAATCCAAATTTTAGCTGCGCCTAGATTAAAACTCATAAAGAGTTTTAATCTAGGCGCAGCTAAAATTTCGTTGATGGGCACAGAGGTTTTTTTAATATGCTCGATTCAAATCATAGATAAAGATAATATAAGGCTCAATGAACGTTTATGGAGTTTAACTGTTGATTTTATCATCTGTGGTTGAAATAGTGTTTCAGATAACATCTGTGAATGAATTGACTTGACTGTTTATGACGTCATGCGACAAGCACCAAGAAATAAGACAATTGCTATTTTTCCTTCTTAACTTCATATCTGGATTAGGGATTATAAAATAAAACTGCAAAATCCCAAAATTAAACCCTCAAATCAATATACTGTTATATTATGCTGACAAAAACTCCGAAACCTGCATATAAGCGTTTCATCGGGTCCTCGTTGAAAGCTATATTTTTCGTGGAAACACTAGGATTTGCTGTTTCTTACGGCCTTTACTTTAAACTTAATACGGACAGAGGTAAGTTTACATAATATTTTTCGTTTAATAGTACACATATTTTTTTCAAAATCACCATTACGATTATCATTGACCATGTTTTACGTAATTTTTCACTAATGGATCTTATGAACAGCCCTATTGGTACAATTATTCATACATAAGTACGCACTAACCTAAATAAACATTCTGCTAAATTAATAATATTTTTTTCAAATGTAAAAATAATGTATGGAAATTATTTGTATTTTCAGCATTTCGACTGTATATGTACCATAATTACAACTGGGTTCTAGAAGGTTACTATCAACTAGGTGAGAAACTCGGCGGTCACAAGACCCGTGATCTAGACAAGCAAGTTTGGACGAACGAAGGCAAAATATAATCCTGGTGAGATGAGCATTGCTATTAGGACTGCATTTTGGGTGGTGACATTCGGAGGCCTTGGTTTAGCACTGTTTAAGGTGGTCAAACCTGATGATGAGCTTCTTAAAAAGGTCATTATAAGAATTTGGTTATTGTATATAGTGGTTTTTAATTGGGATGTTTTTCTGGACTTTAATACATTCACAGTTGAAATAGAGGATTTATAAAAATATGCTACATATTGATAAATAGATTTGAACTTAAGAATACAAGGTTGAAAACTCGTTAGAAAGTATGACATTTTTATTTATTTATTGACTAGATGGGGAACAATATATAAATAGTATAAATTGTATTCTAGACCTAATAACATTTTCCTAAGCAATATGAAAAATGTCTTTTTTTTATTAACTAATTTTTTTTATTAACATCACCAATTTTTCATTTATATTCTTTAGCAGATATTGGTTTCGTACTAATTAAGACCTAATAGTACTTACTTTTCTTTGTGGGATAAAATATTAATTTTTTTGTTCTCTATTTCAACTCTATAGTGATATTTTGTTTAGAAAAACTGCAAATTTAAATTGTGGGACTAATTCATGTGGCATGCTTTGTTTGTCTGTAACATGTTTTTTTGTGCATTATTATCAATTTTCCGGGTTTTATATACATTAGAATCATTTTAACAGTAGATTAAATGGTTTTTTGTGAATTCTGTGAATTAACAATATTTATTTTTGGTTACACAGAAATTTACATTATCATTTATTTTACAAACTCATCAAGGTTTGATCCATTTTGACATTTTGTAAAGTCTTACCATTTGTGTCATCATCTATTTTATAGGTTTTTTTTTATGAATCAATATATAAATTAATATTAACATTTTATATTCTTTACAGTTTGATGAAAGTTCAAAACACACAGACACTAGAAAATTTTCACATGATACAATAGCTATTTTAAAACAAGCCACTGATCAAAGCTCTGAATTAAATAAAAAAATAGAAGGCATATTAAAAGGAGGAAAATGAGTGATAAGAACAGCATATTAGAAAGATTATCAAAAAGAGATGCACAGAGATTAGAGAAAATTCAGAAAGCACACAAGGCAAGGGAAGAGGTGAATGTTAGTAATGAAAATGAGGATTATTTTGCTGGAGCATTTAAAATTAAATCAGAGTCTATTGAAGATTTGTTGTCACAAGTACCAACATTAGAAATAAATATACTCCCGTCCCATTTTGACAATATAAAAAGAGAAGTTAATGAATTACAAAAATATGTGGTCACTTCATCATTTTTCCTTAAAGAGTTCAACATGAGAAAGTATTTAGGAATAGTGCAGAATTTACAAACTAAATGTTATGAATTGGAGGACAGGTACGCACCACGTAAGAAATTTGGCTTCACAAGGAAAAAGCTACCAAAATCTCATTGCGAAAAACAGAATTCTTTGGATGAAAACGATGGAGCGGGTAAAACAGATAGTAACAAATGGGACGAGAAACTATTTGGGTTCGACAACAAAGAAAATGTGCTTCTGATGCTCGAGAACAATGAACTTTACCAACGGGATGTAACTTTACATAACTTAAAAAATTGTACTATAGGTCTGAAAGGAGTAATGGGGACTCTACATCTCACAAATTTGGACAACTGCATTATTTTATCTGGACCAGTTACATCATCTGTTTTTGTTGAGAAGTGTACTCATTGTAAAATAGTCACAGCTTGTCAGCAACTAAGAATGCATACATCACATAAATGTGACATTTACCTACATGTGACAAGTAAAGGTATTGTTGAAGACTGTACAGAAATTAGGACTGCCCCATACAACTTGTATTATCAAGATTTGGAGAAACATTTCAATATGTCATCATTAGATAAGAATGTGAATAATTGGAACAGTCTTGATGACTTTAATTGGTTAGCTCCTGATGTACCTTCGCCTAATTGGTCGATACTAGATGCCACACAGAGAATATCTAATTGGAATGACTGGTGGTTTAGAGTGCCATCATAATATTGACTTATTGCATAAAAGATTTATATTAGCTCACTAAATAAAATTTTTACTCTGTACCTTTTAAATAATCAATATTTGGAATTTAGTATATTTTTAATGATAATGAAGCATTAAATATACAGAGATGAGTCATTTACCTATTTAGTTTTAGGAGAATAACTACATTATTTGAACATTCTAATTTTTCATTACTGACAAATAACCTTGCCTTCTTATACTGCAAATATTTAAAGTAAAAAATTAATTATATGTACTGATAGGTTTTAATTGTGCGATTAAAAAAAGAATGTAGTAAACCTGTGCAATCTCGATTAAAAATATGTTTCTATAAAATAGACAACTCAAAATGTACTAGTGATCATATAACTAAATTATTGTTAAACTATAACAAATGTAACTGCTTATTAAATACAATACTGTAGCATTTATTAAATTGTAATTTTTTGTAATAAAAGATTTTATCAACAATTCTAAATTTTATTAATTCTGAGTTACGAGGATAAGCGAGTTTTAACACGACTCTTTTTGATAAGGTAGTTGAACGCATTTATAGACTAAAATTCACGATACTATTTAAATGGATGCAGGGGTAAAAATAAACATTGTCCAACAATAAATAATTTATTTCTACCGATGCTAATATATAAAACCAAGTCGTTGAAAACATAAAAGATTGTCTTCTTACAAACAGGGCCGTGCCTGACGGGCGTTCATTGCGTGCACCGCACGCAGGCGGCCGAAATTAAGAGGCGGCCAAATCGTTACAAGTTGTTTACTGGGCCGATTTCGGTTAACCAAAAACTGATTTTTTTCCCGGTTTGATGCCCTGTGTATAATAAACATTAAAAATTAAAGTAGTTTTTTTTAATGTTATCCTGGGGGCGGCCATACAGACTGGCACGCAGGCGGCCATATACCCAGGCACGGCCCTGCTTACAAATAAATAGGTTTACCTATTATGCTTTGATTTTTTATAATATTTTTGTATAATGAATTTGATTCATCAAATAAATTATATTTACATACATATTACGAGCATATATTGCACAATCACAAATACATAATTATATCCTGTCCTGAATTTAATACTGCCAACATGTAAAAATATAATATTGTTAAAGATCAGTGTTTAAGCAAAATAAAAAAAAAATAGACTATTACAGAATAGTTAAAAATGGTAGATTATTTCAACAATAGTAAGTATATTCAAAATTATATGCTATGTACAATACACTAGATCAGTGGCAGCATACGATGTCAGTTATATATTACATAACAATATTAGTCCAGTAGGTATTTATATATAAAACCTTTTTATTTACTTTTAATTTCAACACTTGGTAGCTCACATTCGTTCCACTGAAACTCCTAAATCTAACCTTTACAGCTGTTTTTCTCACTTTTCCCTCACTGGTGCCCCACTAGCGTATACCGTTAGTGCAAGCTACCATTCTATTATCAATCATCCATCCATCCATAAAAAAAATCTTCATAGCTTCTCGTTAATAATCTCATAATCTAAACATTGTTTACACATGCTTAGGCCATATTTTAGAAACAAAATAATTATAATATTTTTTTTTACAATAAACGACAACCTAATGGAAGTAAATATAATAAAGAGCACTGGAGACATAACAGAATACAATATGATTCCACTGACAACCCTTACATGTTGCCTTTCTTTGCTTTTTGTTGCCTTAAATGTTTTATTTATTTTTATTAATCTTATTTCCATTTATACACATAATAAATCTCTAAATAAGAAACACATCTACATGTATATTTTTTATCAATTTACATTAATTTACATATAATTACCGTATTTAAGGTCTAATACAAATTAATATTTAGGTTACGACAAGCCTCAGCACTTACGTTTGAGTTGAAAACGAGTATTACATATAAATGTAGAGTAAGTAGGTACATCAAACAGAATAGAACTATTTCGTATCTATAGATAGGTAATATGGGTACAGGACTTTTTTATTACAAAATATACATATATATACTAGGAATAAAAACAACGAACTATTTTGATATATGTACTTAGATACCTAACATAGAAATTGTTACAAGTCGGAAATAATTTATTTTCCATAATATTGTTAAAATATTTGGTCTTATTTTTTTTATTGTACTGCATTTTATTGGGATTTTCAGAATATCAAAATGTATGCTTTACTCATTGGTAACAAGCCCATATTGTTTATCATAGTACTGAGCGGTAATTACTTAAATTTTTACTGGAAAGAAATTGTACGAGTATTTTTTTTATACAACTTAGAATGGCAAACAAGCTGACGGCCCACCTGATGGAAAGTGGTAACCGTCGCCTATAGACATGAGCAGTACCATGGACATAACAGGGTATACTGTTTCGCCCATGATACTCCCCATGCGTTGCCATACCTGAGAACTCAGGTGTTAATCCTCTGTACCTTGAATGAGTATTGAATAAAAAAAACCTTACTAATAATCAAATATTTTGTTGAATCCGTACGTTACTTTTCAGTATTTTTTTTCATGACTAATGGCCTCATGGCCTGTTACACACATACGCATACATTCTACTCGTATATACGTAATTGATACTAATAAAATTACAAAACTATTATAGATGTAGCTACAAAAATTTGCATAACAAAACATCTGTGTTTGCATTATAATAATCCAATTCTCGCTTCGATTTGAGCTACATTTTAAAACAAAAGTGTACCTATTTAATGTTGATACAAGTGATGTCTCCCAAGTTAGGTGCCAATGTATACCTTACATGTTTAAATATGTAGATAGTGTTTTATAAACTTTACAATATTAAATTAGTATCTAATGAAAACATTTTTGAACCATCCAAACAAATTTTACGATTAAAAATTATTTTCATACTAGTGTCTACTCGCGTCTTCTGCCGCGTATGGGATATTGATGGGTGAAAATGGTATGGTAACCCCGCCTGCGCTAAGGGGATACACTGGCGGGGCACCGGTGAAGGGTGATAGATGAGAATGAAAACAGGCCAGTTAGCCCATCATGATGAATTCATCAGGAATTAACCATGATAGTTTCCAGGGAGAACCGCGAGGAGGTCGACTTGGCTGGGTATATTGCTAGCAATGGGATTCTCAGTCTCCATTACTAACAATCCCTTTCCCCACCCTCGCGTATGGGATAATAAGTAGCCAATGTCTTTCTGCATTCTAAATACTACGTGCATAGCAAATTTTATAATCGAATTCAAATGAGTCATTATGGCGTTAACAGGCACACTTGTACATTATAAATTCAATGTAAACATACTAGTAAAGTTTATTTCGGTTCATGTTTCTCGTTTCCTCAAAGTTGTTAATCGACTTGATTATGAAACTGTTCAGTCAATATTTGAATACGCTAAGTGTTAACAGTACCTACTAGACTAATTACAATTTATAACTATTATGGGAGAAATGAGCAATTTATTAGATATTTTTTTATATCAAAATTTACATTTCACAATAATTTTTAAACGTTGTCGAATATAAAATATAATACAGAAAATAAACGTACAAGGAAATGAGAATGGAATGGACGAATAATTATATTAATTTAAAAAAACCGAAGAGATAATTTCTTAATGGCAACACTCACAAAACTCATAAAGATAAAGGAATGGATTTTTGAAACCATATAATTAATTAAACAGTATGTTAATTAATGAAATCCATACATATTATTGTGTAATGACGTTTGTATAGATACAGTGTTCGTTTTTTTTTTCGAGAATTTTATTTTTGTATTTGGCAATATAAAAAATCTTAAAGGAAAAGAAAAATGTTGAAATGTTATTTATGAATACTAGCATGAATTTAAAGGAATGGACTTTGTTAATTAACATAGAGTAAATCACTAAATAACTTCTTTTCCTATTTTAAATTAACCAAAAATTTTTGTTTTGACGCAACATTAATAGATATTTAAACACATTATTTTCATGTCTTTCGCCAAAAAATTGTTACTAAAATAAATTCTATATTAAATGCAAAATGTCTCTGGCAAGTGAGCATTTGAAGTTATAGACATAAATTACATACTAATGGCTAGCTGGCTGGTGTAAACTAAATACTAATAAATATATATACGTATTTACAAATAGTTGCTATTTAAATACCAATAACAGTCATAGTTGCGATCGAATTCAAATAGATTTTGCTTTTCAAAAACCAACGCCTCCCATTGGGCAAGAGGAAAATAAATTCTGTCCATTGTAAAAATAATGATTAAAGTAAGTTGACAAAAAGAAAAAATAAATACTGGCGAATTGAGAACATCTTTTTAGAAGTCACTAAAAAAAGTAATAATGATTTAAAACGGTCATAAATCCGTTACTGTTGTGCACAACTATTTCTATACCTATCTACTCGTAACAATCGTAATAACGCCTACTTGCACACAAAAAAATTCCATATTCAGAACACAAAAGAAAAACTCTTCAAAAATTTATAGTCACTAATTTCGGTGCATTTTAAATTTTATTTTCCCGTATATTCTTAATATTAAATGAGTATGTAGATATTTAAAAAAAATGTGGTTCATACATGACGGAAAGTGTTAGTTGACGTCCATTATTCGTGATTATCACGATAAAGATAACAGTATAATACTATTATTGTTTTTTTTTTCGTTCTAAATTTATTATTGTTTAATTTTTTTTATAAGGTTTGTTCCATAAGGAACAGGCTAAGGTCAATGGCCATGCTGCCTTGTTTCTATTTGTCCTACTGGCCAGTCTTGGACTCGAATTAGTAAACATCACTCTTGGGAATAAAACTAAGTATTCTAGATAATGCATTTTATCCAATTACTTATTTTGAGTATGAGGTCTATGAATAATAATTTTTTTTTTATATAATATTTTAAATCTTAGGGAATAAATTGTAATAATGCCGTGCGTTTGATAGAAATATGATTAAATAAATGCATTATTCATTTATATATATAATAATACTCTTTTATTGATTTGTGTTACACATTTTTGTGACAACATATACTGTTAAATTCAATAAATATGAGCTTTTCGAATGGATTTACTTAACAATAATATATAGACTATAAAGATTTGAGAAAATTTTGTGAGCATATTTCGTATATACTGTATTCCATCAGTAAGTATATATATTCTGAACAAAGAAATATTCAATGAAGTAAAAAAAAATTCCTGATCAATATAAAACATTAGAGATATTTTATTTCGCATTATACCTTTATTAGGTAATTGCAGAACAAGAAATATTTTATTTCAATTAAAAAAAAAAAAAAATGTTCTGCTTCAATTATGAATGTAATACAATTTCAATTTACATATTTAAATTAAGAACAAGTTAGCGTTCCATTATACAATAACATGTAGAATGGACCGCGAAAAGGCGCGGAAAAAAAAAATACGATAACTGTCACTACTACACCAAATTATGCAAGTTTCAATATATTATTGCGTTAGAAATAATTGTCTTAAAATGTTTACACCTGAACATCTAATCACTAAACAATTATTGAGATTCTAAAAATTCTCAATCTATAGGAATGTGTACAGGTTTAAGTACAAAAATAGCCGATCACTAATTAATAATTATTATGGCTTGCAGTTGAGCTTAACAAATCGTATAGTGAATTACGAAAATAAGGCACTTCGTGAGATTTTTACATCAGATATGTTTCTCAAATTAGAATCGACAGATAAATTGATAATGATTATGAAATGTAGCTCTTTAATTTTACAGATTAAATATTTTTTTTTATTATTAATACTTTATTATCAACATGGCTAATAATATTTCAGAATCGATTTCATCACATCTAAAAGATACACATACACATAAACTTTCGAAATAATAAAAGAATGGCATTTAAATAATTTAGTGAAAAAACTGAAGTATCTTATTTTCGTAGTACTTACTATCCGAACAGAGAGACACTTGAAATTCGTTTTTTTTTCTCATTACAAAAAGGTCAAAGACTCTGAATGTTCTCGAATCACTACTGAATATCTTACTAGCAATCTCCCAACTAGACGTGGAACCAGTCTCACCAGTTTGGTTTCTTGTGTGATATGGTCCATTGCTGGTAAGTGTTGTTGGGGTCGCACGGCGCGAGGCCTAAGGTCCGCGAGTGCGGCTGCAGGGTTAGGCAGTAGCCATGCAGCCGGTGGATTAATTGATTATGCTCATCCTCATATCTGAAACGGTGATGTATGATTACTTACTAGTTTTATCTCACGACTTCGTCTGCATATATGATTAACTGGAATAAAAAGTAGCTAATGCCATTCTCCATCTTAAAGAACCAGAGGGAGACTTTGTACAAAAGTCGATTGCTTGGGTACCTCTGTCCCATTCGTGTTTCAACCGTGAAGCAGTTGTGTTTGCATGGCTGTGTTTCGGTTTGAAGGGTGGGATATGGCGTAAATTTACAGGGTACAGAGGAATAACATCTGAGTCCTCAGGAATGGCAACGCATGGGAGGTATTATGGGCGAAACAGTATACTCTGTTATGTCCATGGTACTGCTCATGTCTATAGGCGACGGTTACCACTTTATATCAGGTGGGCTGTCAGATAGTTTGGCATTCTTAGTTGTATATAAATAGGACAATTTCTTTTCATATTTAGAATGCTGTAAGAGATTATACATACTATTTTCCCATAGGATATAACTAGCCCATAATCTTCCTATGGTAATAGTTCTATCATTAATCTCAAAGGATACCTTTCCAGAGATGAGATATTGGAATACGATTTTGCAGTTTCACTTTCTATTTTTTTTTAGGATGATAATAATATGGTAGCTCCTACCAGCACCTGTTGGCGCGGTTGGTGTTATCATGTCATTATCATAAAAAAAAAAATACACCAGTTAAGGAAGATAGGTGAGGATTCGAGTCAGCTGACCCATTGAGAGGAATTCAACAATGATTAACCAAGAAGGTTTTAAAGATAATAAACAAAACATACAAGTAAACCAATGAGATATTCACATTATAACATATTATTAATAATTGTCATAACATTACCTCCAGGGTCCGTCCACAGTTCCTAATCTGCATATTGCCTGCTTAACATTCTCGGAGTCGGCTTCAACGCATCGTTCACCAACTCCCAGCTGTCCCGCCTCGTTTAGCCTGAACAGTTGGCTGTTTCCAGCGCCGTGACACGATGAGGTGCCTGTACAATATAAAATTGCTGATTTTATATTTGTAATATTACTAACTATATTATATGCTATTTTTTTTTTATTACATTAGATAGCAAAAATATAAGCAAAGAGGGTCAAGATGGATTCAGTGTCGAGAATGTGAGTGACCAAGTGTTTTTTTTTTTTATTTATTTATAATTATAAATTCTCTGTATATAATAAATCATATTTGGAATTGTCATTCATCTTTATGCTGTTAAATATATAATATACGTAATGAAATACATATAACAGTGATTTATCTTACCAATATAAGCAGGCGCAGCCTTTCCCATTGTGTCTAGACATACTCCAGTGGCTTTATTTTTAACCATGCCCCAATGGACATTCTTTGGTAACTTAGGAAATTTGTCGTAAACATCGTACGCCACATTTTCCATGAACCAAGAGAAGTCTTTGCATTTCAATTTGTTCTTCAAAGCAATTTGCTCACTTATGTCGCCCATATCCAAAAACCGAGCCATCGGTTCCCTTGTGTAGAAGTACTCTTTGTGTTCCTCATCAAACCAGGTCTCGATGACCCTCTTGTAGTTTATAGTAATAAGAGAACCTTTGCGGTTCTTAGCTAAGTTACCAAAAGAGTATGGCATGAACGCTCTATACACGTGCCCAACTCTTGAACAAGGCACCCATTCAATACTGCCTCCGCACTGCCATATCTTGAAGCTTAACTCGAAGTTTTCCCCACCCCACACCAATAGTCCGGGATCATAGGCCCCTATCTCTAGGAAATACCGTCTATTTATAGCAAACAGTCCTCCAGCATGGGTCGGACTTTTGTATGGCTCCGACTTATGTTTGTGACGTGAATTCTCCCTGTCGGGAACCTCATTTTCTTTGTACAACATTCCCCACTCGAATATACCTCTGTAGTTTGTGCCGTGCTGGTATACCGGCCGATACTCGAATGTTCTATGATCAATACCGTCGATGACCGGCACCGTCATAATTCTGTAGTCTCGGTATATAGGAGCTAGCAATGGTGGAAGCCAGTTAACGTTCACTTCACAATGAGCGTCTAGGAACACTATGACTTCACCAGTAGCTTCTTGAGCGCCTCTAGATCTGGTGCGGATCAGCCCTTCTCTCTGAGTATTTCTTATCAGCCTTACTTTACCCTTCCACCGCTTTATATAGTTGTCCAGATTGCCCTTTAAATTGTCTTTGTCAGAGAAATCATCCACCTGTTTAAATAAGATTTATATAATATTGTTAGCAGTGTTGATAATAAATAATTAATAATAATAATAAAAAAAAAATTTAATCTGTAAAATTAAAGAGCTTAATTTCACAATTATTATCAATTCCAATTTGAGAAACTTTATCTGATGTAAAAATCATGCAAAGTGCCATATTTTCGTAATTTAAATTGTCCTTATCGGAGAAATCATCCACCTGTATAAATAATGTTTAAAGAGATTTTTATTGTTAGATACTTACAATTTGTTTTTCAAAATAAAACAATTAGATTAAGTAACACACAATATGAAGTTTCATGTTTTGTATAATGCGACCTCCTTATTCATAATTTATAAATAAGTCTATATCTATTTATGGAGACTTTATTTATTTATTCTTTATTGCATAATAAAATTTGTACAAATGGCGAGCTTAATGACATTCTCTACCAGCTAACCATTCCTTAAAAAATAGACAGTGTTTGAGAGCAGTGGTGGTGAATATATGTTTAATTCTTATTTATATTTTTTATTTCTTTCTTTCCATTTAGAACTAATGAACTACCTTATGAGCACCTACAGTACATACAGATTAATAAGTGATAAATGAATATATGTAACTTTATGAATTGTGCACTTTTCTTTGAATATATGTACACATATGTGTTATTAATTTAATAATAAACATTTGTTACGCCATGATAATCTCTTATTGTGTTATGCAGAAATAATAAGATGTCAAATGCCTTGAATTTTAAATTTATAAATTTGATAATTACTTACCAAGACCACTTCATGAAGTAAATTCGGTGGAGATCTGTCAATGACTGTATGCACTGTTCTCATGAGGACAGTGAAGCCCTCATTGTGGAAGACAATAATAACGGAAGTACTTGGAAGGTCCTCAGGGTAATGCCAGTACTTACATTCTTCTAACCGAGTATCAGGAATCGTCCTATGGTAATATTATGTTTTAAATGGAAATGCACTGTTTTGGTTTGAAAGCTATGATATGGCGGTGAAATTACAGGGTACAGAGGTACCTTAGTCCTCAAGGTGAAACAGTATACTCTGTTAACTCCATGGTTAGTTCATGTCTATAGGTGATGGTTACCACTTTCTGTCGGGTGGGTCATTAGCTTGATTTCTATGTTGCATAAAAAAAAATACTTTATTTAATTTCAGTTTATTTATATATTTTTAATTGACTCAGAATGACAAATAAGCAGATAGAAAGAGGTAATCATTATAGATATGAACAATACTATGCACTTTATAGAATACATTGTGATGGTCATGGTACCCGCCTTGCTTTACTATTCATGAGGACACAGATATTATCCCTAATTTCTCTGCCATATCTAACTCTTTAAACTGAAACAGCCATGTGAACACAGCTGTTTAATGGTAAATACATGAAATTAAAATAGCAAATTATCTGTTTATATGTTCGATTACATCTGTCTCCTACTAGGGTAGATAGTAATAATAGAATACCAAATATTTGATGTATACAGAGCTATTTCATTTCCACTATTCTATATTCTATTTAAATAAGGTCTTTTACTTATTAACTACATAGTGTGTGTGTGTGTGTAGCAGAAAACAGAACAAATAAGACAAACAAAAAAAAAATACAAATAAACTAAGAACTTCATTCTATTTAGAGTCACATAAATAGGGAAATTAAAGGTTTTAACACTAATTCCAGCCAAGAGATATTACAACAGATATATATGACTTATTGAATATTTATTAACAAAGATTTTTTTTTCAATAACATAAATAATTCACTCATTACAAATACAAAATCATAGATATTGTACAAACAGATAATAAAAGATAAAAGGATTAATTTGATAGTTACCTGTTCATGGAAATATCATCAGATGCAGCAATATTCATGCCATATTCACTCTCCGATTCTGCTATGTCATTAGCTCTATCTTGAGGCATGTGGTATGGCTTCCCTTCTTCACCGGGACCTTTTGTTACTTTTTTATTTCTAGGTTCAAAGTTTCCCAGTTCTAAAACAAATTGCTTTATAATTGGTTATAGTTTTATTTTTAATTATATTCATAGGCTGATAGATAGGATAGGTCTTGGTGTAGAAATAAACTTTATATATATATAAAGTTGTACAATAATATTACAATATAAAATAATTACTCCACATACACCTTTTGCTGAGCTAATGAGCATCCAATATGATGAGTCCATTTACATCCTTGTTTAAATTAGTATTTTTATTTAAAATTGTATTTTTTCACCAAAGTCAGTAGAATATTATTATAATTTATATTTATAAGGGCAAGTTTCACAGTCCTGCAGCCACATTTGTTCATGTATGCTATACGAATGATGTTCATAGATCTATAGTAAATTATTAATATAATTGTCAGTATAATCATATGCTTATAGTTTGTTGAACACTAGATGGGAAAATAACAGTTATCTCAATCTCCCATGTATACAATACAATGTTCATGTTACAAGGTTTTTGTTTGTAGTATAAAAATGTGTTAAGTTAGGAATGGATTGCTTGTTAGTAGTAGAAGTAGTATATAGGTCCAAATGTACAAAGTAATTGATGTTGATAAGACTTGTACATGTAAAATAACTATGAACCATATATGAAAAACAATAAAATATATTGCATGAGAGTATAAGCACCTTTACAGCTAATTAAAAATGTTTATACAGTGAATAGTAACGAGTTATTGTTTATAGTTCACACCAACGTAACAACAACAAAGCTTTACGACGTGTACAATACACACGCCGGCGGAATAGGCCGAGTAACTGTAATATCGCAGTTCTTTCCTAGATCATTGTAAATATAAGAGTATTATACACCATCGTTCGTATTACCTGTTTTCAAAGTTGGGTATACATCACGATGGAACTTAAAATATCCAACTTCTGATTCAGAAAGAATAGGTTCGTTGCTATCACTGCTTAAATTTTCACTTGACCACTTATGAACAGCGTAAATCAAAAGTAATAATATAGCACAAAGTGATGCTAAACGGAACATCCTGCCGCGTCTCACATTCGTTATTCTCATTTTTTTACTATTGAATATTATTATTATCAAACAAATTAATTTTTACAGATTATTTATTAAGGAAATTGATATAATCACAAGTGGGAAAGGAAAGTCGCGATTAGCGAATGAGAAGGGCATCGGAATGACGTTTATAAGTTTGACGAATATGACGTTTGACAGTAGATACGTCACCGAAGAGGTTGCAAGTTACTAAATTTCTCTGTCTATTATGTTCGATTTCTTTGTTAAATTAATCGTGGAACTATAATTCTATAAATTCCAATCCATCATTCCGGTTCTTTTAATTTATTTTTTAATCCTTCCTGAAAATATATCTAATTTAAGTTAAGCAGTAGAAAAAAAAAAAAGTGTATCCAACATCTACAAAATACACTGGTAACCCTATTCATTCTACATTACATCCGTTAAAAGTTTAAAAAATTTGAAGCTGATAAAAATAAAAAAATTGTAAATTTTAACATACTCGTTCTCTTTTAATTTCAACCGTATTAAAATATAATTTTTGATTTATTTATTTCACGTTGATAGTCTAAAAGGATTATTGAGCCTATATGTGTACGAGTTTTCAGTTTATTTAGCTTTCAGTGTGATAGTGTATGTGAGAGAAAATTATTTTGACTTCCAACTATTTAATATTTACTTAGTTTAGCGATAAATATAAATATGGAAAGAAGTAAGCTTTCTACAGTCTTTTTTCATGTTTTTCTTTTGATATTTATTGCTATGATACTTATTGTTTACATATATTCATAAATTTTATTACACGTCTTCAGGTGCAGCCGTGCCGTTTACGGTTGATAATCTAATTAGTAATTGGAATGATGGCTTCCCCAACTATCCGTTAACTGCAGCGGATCTCAAGAAGCCTCATGCACTGATGGGTGCACTTTTTCTCGTGTTCGATAGACTAGGCATTGATCGAGATGCTGTAATGATGGTGAGAACTTCAGTATTGGTATTATACTAATTAGAACTGTCCAGAGTTCTTTGGTAATTGAGTTGTCAACTTGTTAAACAATTATTATAAATAGATATTTTTTATTTCTTCCAAAATATTACAGCAGTAATGCTGTAGTAATATATATAAGTATACACTTCTTATAAATACAAATAATTAAAGGACAGATTAAGCCTAACATTGACTAGGCAGGAGTATGAAGAAAATAAATTCTTATTATTTTTAAATTTTAAGTTAGATTAATTAAACTAAATAATGTAGTTTGTTAGAGTAAGTAAATTGTGTATTTTTCATATAATTAAGCTGTACAAAAATGTCATATTGTAGAACCATTAGAAATAATTTCTACAAGAAATTATAGATAAAATATCTAATTTAATCTATATAAAGTCCTGACTATCTATAAATTTAATAATGTAATTTTTGCAGCTTTGTTTCTGTATAAATTTAGATCTGTTACACATTACACATTTACAAAATGTGCACATTTGTGTAATTATTTTTTTGTCTCATTTTTATGATGGCATTGCCAGTCTCAGTATGATAGGTATATAGGTTAAAATATTTTTTGGGAACATGTTCTGTTTCAGTGATAGAACAATTCTTTTAAAAATTCTAGTCTATTTGATTTTATACTATGTTGTTTGTATTTAACAGCCACCGCCTGAAGAGAGTCGCAATGAACACACAATCTACTACTGGGATCTGTTGCCAATCATCAACATGACTCGTGTTATCAATCATTTTGTAGCAGTGCTTCCACAAATGAATGTCAACATCACATTAACACACTTCCTGCAACCCACTATGATCACGTCAAATTCAATACTGTTGTTAATGTTCAATTTGATGGTCTTCAATGAGGAGAGGCTAAGGGACATTGCTCCACAGGAGGAACTACTGTTTGCTAAAACTGAACAGGTATAATATGGTTTTTAAAGCAGTTTTTTTTATACAACTTAGAATGGCAAACAAGCTGACGGTCCACCTGATGGAAAGTGGCAACTGTCACCTATAGACATGAGCAGTACCATGGACATAACAGAGTATACTGTTTCACTCATGATATCCCCCATGCGTTGCCATTCCTGAGGACTCAGGTGTTATTCCTTTATACCCAGTAAATTCACGCCATATCCCACCCTTCAAATCGAAACACAGCCATGCAAACACAACTGCTTCACAGTAGAAACACGAATGGGAAAAAGGTACCTAAGCAATCGACTTTTGTACGTCATCTATTAATTAGTCTAAATTCCTACTTTTATTATCATAGCAAGATTAATTTACCCACTCACGTTTTAAAATAATAAATGTATGACTGTAACTACTAATGAACTGTCAGTTTTCTCATATTGGGTTTGCTGGAAGAAATCTCTATTGCAGATAAGCTTGTCTTGTGCATTATTATGTTTGTTTTTACATTTCAATAACCTTTTGTGTACAATAAAGAATAAAGAAAGAAAGAAAGAAAGAAAAAAGCTATTATTATGTAGGGTACTAACAAATAAGCTGTGATCAGTTGTAATACGCCATTCAGCATAAAAAAAGCCATGATTAATTTGTGTTATTTCTTATTTAATATATAACAAACATAAAATTTTATGTTTGAATGTTCCAGGTTAAAGAATTAGAGAATAAGAAAAACAGACTACTTGAGATGCTTAATGAGCAAGCTGAAGAGAAAGGGAAGCGCTCTGAGAGGCTCGAAAAGGTGAAACAAATAACATATTAATTATTATACTAATAATTTTACAAATGAAAATATTAAATATGCACACACAATAAATTAACGCACAACAATCAATAAATGCACATAATAAATATACATTTAAAATCATATAAAATATATATGACTCAAAAGGGATATTTATTGTGTGCATCTTTGCCAATCCTAAAACAATTTGTTTCTTTAGTTTCATATTAATTTTGTCATAATTTAATTCACAATTTTTTTAGCATAATAATCATCTGAATACATATATGTATAATTTGTTATGATATTTCTAGTTGGATTATGACATAAAACAATATGAAGAGGAGTTACGACAAGAGACAGAATTACACGAAGAGGAGAAACAAGAATTAGAGGAAGTTCTAAAAGAGAATCACAAAATAGAGGTATTGCTTGAACAAAAGAGAAGTCAGAGGGATGCCTTAATGATGGAAGTAGATCGTAAAAAGGCTCTCAGGGTATACGACGCGGAAGATATAAAGGCGCAGGCGGAACAAGCTGCACAGAATGTCCAAGAAGCAGAGGAGAAGTTGAATTCTCTTAGAGCGACATTAATGCAGAAGGAGAATAGCTTGAAAAATTTGCAGACAATAAAACCTAATCTGGACACGGCTAATAATCTCTTACATGAGATTATGAAGTTGTCTGAGAGTTTGAAGTAAGTTTTATCTTAAACTAAAATTGCCAGGTGTTCAAATTTGTGTAGGGATTAGCAACTTTGTATATTTGTGACATGAAGAAATAATGGATATATTGTTTCAGTCTGAATGGTATAAATCCAGTGCTATATTAGACATAAAATAGTATTATAGTTGTCAGAAATGACAAAGTATGTAGGTGGGAGGGGTGAAGTTTACCATTTTCTATTTACCTCCCCAAATGTTAGTAAAAAATTAACTTGAAAATGTTACTTTATACTATTCAATCGGTAAACAGTATGAGTTTCTAATATTATAGATACAAATGAAAAAATTTAGTGTAGTACTAGAAAGTACCATAAATAGTTCTAAATTTAAACTAAAAATATAGTAAATTATTACATAAAAAAGTTTTTTTATCACCATTTTCAAAAACTAGTTAAAACAAGTTTATATTTCCATGAATGAAGACAAGAATGAATAAAACTTACCTAAAACGAAATTTGTTACAGAGACTATGAATCGGGCGACCTAGATTTCGACAGTAAAGAAGGAGAAATAGATGTACTGAATACAGAATTAATAGAATTGCAAGTGCAGCTTGTAGAATTGAAGAGTGCACGGGAGGAGGCTAGCAAGAAGAGGCAAGAGAGTCAGCTCAAAAGGCAACAGGAGAAGACATTAGCACAAAGGTGAGGCTACCTTTTTTATAAGGAATAATGAGGTAGTTGCCATGTTATTAAGTTTTTTAAAACTTTACATTGGATGTATGAGAGTATATATAACAACAGATAGGTCAGTCATACAGTTGACCTGTTTCGATTTTTTTTATTAATTTGTCTAAAGAACTATCTATGTATATGATGGAATTTGAGCTTTATACTATTAATTTGTTGGTTTTGTTTTACTCCAATAAAAGCTGTAGCTAGAATGTTAATATATACATTTGCTCATGGAATATATTATTTCTGCTTTTGGCATTTGTGCCAAACACTAAACTCCACATGGTTCCCCCTGGAAACCATCGTGAACAATTCTTGTTGAATTCGTCACGATGGGCTAACTGACCTGCTTTATCCTCACCTATCATCCTTCACTGGTGCCTCGCCGGTGTATACCGACAGCGCGGGTGGGGTTACCATGCCATTATCATCAATTAAAAAAAAAAACACTATATATAAATAAAGTAAGTACCGGATGGTCTTTTAGTATGAGGTAAATACTACTCTTTCTTTGTCAACTTATAGCGCGCTTCGTGACGCCGAAGATAAGGATAGAAAGTGTCGCGAGCGATGTAAGAAAGCGCTTCAGCGTACAGAGGAGATAAAGGAATTAACCACTAAATACGAGCAGGAGAAAGCCAGTGGAATGGAACAACTGGTTAATTTGAAGAACTCATTTACCAACGAGGTAGGTGACTTCTATATATATGTAATGAAATTAAAAGTGTCTATTCTTTAAAAAAAAAAACTAAGGATGTAATTTTTATCGTCTATTTAAGAATAAAAAGTTCTTGTTATAAAATAATAAAGTGAAGTAATAAAACCTGCAAATTTTCTTTAGCACACAGTTCTATGACTGTGATTCACTTGCAGTACAAATTCGATATTCAATAATTATTTTTAAAAAAGTTAACATTAAATGAAATAAACCGGTGAATGAACATTAATTTTATTTCGTCTTTTTCAGTTAAAGTCAATTGACGATGCAATATTGAAGAAAGTGATGGAAGTGGAGAAGAGTATTGAAAATAAACTACGCAACCGTACATTGTGAAATCTCATTGTACACGAAATGTAACAATAGTCCTGCCCCCTAGACTTATTAATCGATAGATACGGTTTTGATATTGTACGCATCAGATAGAATGAGATAGCACCATTCCGCTACGTGTTTTTCTCATGTTCGCGGTAACGACGCGTGACTTATATACAATAATTACTTGTAGAATTGTGTATTGTTTTACAATTATATAACTAATGCAACACACATTGATAATGTGTAAAATTTTACCCCTTTATTCATAAAAACTAAAGCCTATTTTAACTATTGCACTGTTTTGTCACACTCTTTCTAATAGGGTTTTTTATGGGTGAAAATGGAATGGTAACCCCGCCTGCGCTAACGGGATACGCTGGCGGAGCACCAGTGAAGGGTGATTGATGAGAAAAACAGGCCAGTTAGCCCATCATGATGAATTAATCAGGAATTAACCATGATAGTTTCCAGGGGGAACCGCGAGGAGGTCAAGCTGGTTGGGTATATTGCTAGCAATGGGATTCTTAGTCTCCATTACTAACAATCCCTTTCCCCCTTTTCTAATAGGGTAAAAATAGAGACGAAACCATTCTGTTAGCTAAAATAGGTTTATGAGAGATTTAAAGTTTTTATGTTAATGTAAATAACTTGGAAACTTTACGATAGGTGTTATATTAAGTGCATCTTATTGTTAAACTAAGGTAAGGCATCAAGGCAAGTAGATCACGCAGTAATGTGATTGAATTACAATAAATAATGTTTTCTAACATTATATGATGTTTTATTTATCACAAGTAATTCTGAACCGATACGACGTCATAACCTTCAAGAAAAGAGTTTATTCCTTTTTAAAAGGCCGGCAGCACACCTGCAATGCCCTTAGTGTTGTCACTTACCATCAGGTGAACCGCATGCTCGTTTTCGCTTTGTGTTTTAAAAAAAGTAATATGATAAATAAACTGCAGTTGCATTTGGTAATAGCGATCAAATAACTAATGCGTACCTAAATCGTCTTACTAATATAAAAAATTGTAACTGGCCGATCTCTGTACATATTTAATAAAAATAAATGAGAGGGTTTTTTTTTTATTTAATAATACCATTAGAAGCGACACCAATATTTTTTCGTCTTTCTATCTATAGGTATGTTCTAAGATCACACAGAAACTACTGCATGAAATCGGATGCGGTTTCCACAGTTGTATTCTTGAAGATTTAACTTAAAATCTGATGTATTCTTAATAGTGATACGTTACCTGGAAGTGGTCCATTTCATTACTTTTTCTACTTCAGAAATCCACTAAAAACCAATATATATATAAAAAAAAAAAAAAACTAGATCAGAGGTGGCCAACTGGTCGTTCGCGACTATTCCAGCCGATCGTGGCAAGGCAAAAAATATAATATTTTACTAATCTAACGGAAGGAATTGCGCAGACGCAATGCTCACACTAATATAAATAAGTATGTAGTTACTAAGAATAATATTCAGTTTTATATTTTCCCTCTTAATAAAATAAAATATACTACAATACTACGTAATTGTGTACAGAACAATGTTGTTTCATTTGAGATTTCAAGAAGTATGTGAATGGTAGATCGCACAGCGTTTCTTTAGTAAACAGTAGATCTTGGGTCTAGTCAAGTCGGCCACCCCTGCATTAGATATTCGAAGGGACTAAAAACGGTACTGAACTATTCACATATCACGTCTACCATGGAATGAAATTCCGAAATTTCGTGTTTTTGTTCCCACCAAAATCAACCCAGTAAATGGAGCTTAACATTTCGTTCATCATAAATCCTATCCTAATAGTCTAAAGGAATGATATTTTACCATTTTTAATAATTTTAAACGGCATGTATTATGTAATTTTAACATCAAATTTCTGTTTCATTCGTCCCCGAAATTTCGGAAAATATTTCATGGTAGGCCCTCTGGTGACGTTATAGTTGAGCGCACAAAAGTGTTCTTATAAATTTTGTATGAATGTACTTTTTTAGATAGTCTTTTGTTTAAGGTAAGTATAATAATAAACTATTGCGTACAAAAAGATATATACAAGGAGTATTTACACAGGATATGCAGTATGTGCATATACAAAAGGCGGTCTTATTGCTAAAAGCAATCTTTTTACAGATAACTGGCTACTAGTATAGTATTATATTATCTGTGACCTGGCATAAAGTAGTAGTTAAGTACAGAGAGAAAGGTAGATGGCGCAAGTTAGACACTAAATACATAAATAAAAAAGAAATGAAATAAAATGCATATTATTTATTCTATTGTACTCAAGTTTTCTTCTATGACTATTAATTTTTCGTTTTAAGTTTTACATTTTTTAAAATGACAATATTAAGTGTATTTTTTAAAAGAATCGTCTGAATGAATCTTGATTTTTTTGTAACTCAATGATTTAGATATCTAATAATTATTATGAAATAGGTTAGTTGGTATTCAATACATACAAAAGATTTTTGCATATCTAATTGCGCAAAGAGTCGTAGTAACCGTTACGCATAAATAGGAAATAGGGAATTCACCGTATACCTACTGCATGCGGTTTCTTTGTTTCATCTATATTATAAAGAGGAAAGACTTGATTTTTTGTAGCTTTGTTTTTTGTGTTGGTTAAATAATTAAATAAATTAAATAGTTAAATAAATAAATTTAAATCGCCTGAGAATTGTTTCACCATAGAAAGGAAATATTATCAGTAAGTAATATAAGCCATACATACATTATTTTCAGAAAAATTATAGATTTCTACAAAAATACCATACATATTTTATACACATTTATAAAATGAACTAATGATCCCACATATCTAGCCAGGCAGCATGATAGATTCCTTTGCTGATCGTAAATTGTCTCATCAGTAAAAAAAAAAAAAAATCCAAATTTTTTATCACAAAAGTGTAGTCCGTACGATTGTTTAATTTATTTGTCGATTGTATCGAACGTTACAAATTATATGGACAGTTCCGATTACTCAATATATTTTGATTCATATACGATAATAATTTTCGTCGATCACCCCATGTCGACCTAGAAACATCGCAATCTGTTATATTACCCTACATAACAGAGGGGCAGCACTGAACCTATTTAATACTTATTTATTCATAACGTTCACGATGTTGTCATAAAGCCTTGCTTTGTTCTAATATTGAATTGTGGTATGAATATTATTGTGATCAGCTATATTAATGTGTTATGAACATTTTATTCAAATGATTTTATTAAATATGACAGCCTATATATGAATAAGCATAATTCAATAATTGAATGACCTTGGTGATGAAGCCCTCACCTTTCAAATAGTCGTGAGTTCAATTCCAGCACAATAAAAATAATGTATGAATATTTCCTATTCGTGTTTCAACCGTGAAGCAGTTGTGTTTGCATGGCTGTGTTTCGATTTGAAGGGTGGGATATGGCGTGTTTTTACAGGATACAGAGGAATAACACCTGAGTCCTCAGAAATGGTAACGCATGGGGGGTATCATGAGCGAAACAGTATACTCTGTTATGTCCATGGTATTGCTCATGTCTATAGGCGACGGTTACCACTTTCCATTAGGTGGGCCGTCAGCTTGTTTGCTTAAAAAAAAAAAAAATTCTCAATGTTGACTGGAAGAAATCCTTCAAGGGATAAGTCCGTCTGTTAGTTTCATTATAAATTAATATTTATATTTAACAAACAAAGTAGCTGATCCAATACACGTCGTATTGTTAACATTATTGAAATGTTTGAATTTTAGGGCTGACAATGCACGTTACTCGCGCCCACATGCTGGCAGGCTACAGTGACCGTTTACCATCACACGGGCTGTATACATGTTTACCAACATCGTAGTAAAAAAAAAAATTAGCTGCTATGAAGCGTTTGTATAGAAAAAATGAGGCTTTTAGGTTTTTTCAAACAATTTTTCTCGGTATAAATCGTTTCATCAAATTTCGACGAATTAATGTAAAAAATGACGTTAGCTATATTGATCCAATCGTTCCCAAGTTTTGCGCTTAGCAACATATTTAGCGATTCACTTTTATTTTTATAAAGTCTCATTAATTAAAGGTCACTTGTATCATAACGACTTGTTCTAAAATTATTTTTACTCTAAATATCGCACAACTTTTAACGGGTCATTGCATTATCAGTAAAAACAATTTGCGAATGGGACTTCACCTAGTCTGTAATGCAGATAATTTATCCTACATTAATTGATGGCATTTTATTTCAATAGGTGAAGATGGAATAGTAAGCTAGTGTATACCGATAGCGCAAACAGGGTTTCAGTGAAGGATGACAGGTGAAGATGAAGACAGGTCAATTGGCCCATATAGACCAATTGAACAACAACCACTGTATTTAGCGTCGGACTGGCCATATAGTCGATGTGCCATTTTTTAGTTGTGCCCCAGCCTGCCTGGGTACTCCACGGGCCTGGCTTAGGGCTTGTGGTGCCGCTACCAACTGGTGCAATTACTATCATCTAGTCTCAGGCCCCGCCTTATGGTCAACCACCAGGGCTTTTCCGACCCAGTTCGACCCTGACTGCATTGCATTGAATGTATTGCTAGCAATGAAGTTGTTAAACTTTACTACTAACAATCCCTTTTGTCAAAAATATATACATGCAACATTACATAATATATTAAAATAATATAAAAAAAATATCCCTAATATTCGGCCTCCATATGGTGCCTCCTGGAAACTGTCATAGTTAATTCTTAGTTTATTAGCTTGTCATCTCTTATCATCATTCAGTGGTACCAGCGTATTAATCAAAGTATGTCATCAAGTCATCGACAGTGATTATGAAGTAATATGACCGATATCGGCGCTGATACGACTATTAGAGTTACGTTAGAATATATTACAAACTAATTGTATCTCGCGGTTTCACACGTGTTAGTCATTACATGAAGTACTATAAGTGCAAGGTTTTTTTAATGGGTTAAAAAGAAGTGGTAACCCCGCCTGCGCTATCGGTATACGCTGGTGGGGGACCAGCGAAAGATGATAGGTGAGGAGGAAAACAGGGCAGTTGACCCGTCGTGATGAATTCAATAATAATTAACCACAACAGTTAGCAGGGAGAACCGCGCGGAGGTCGACCTGATATGGTATATTGCTAGCAATTGAGCTGTTAGACTTCATTATTAACCATCCCTTTTCCCAAAGTGTTAAGCTAGGATATATAATCTACACGTGTACCAACTTTCATTTAAATCCGTTTTGTTTTTGCGTGAAAGAGTAACAAACATACATCCATCGTTACAAACATAGTATTTACAGTTTTAAAGAGGTACTTATTTTTTTTTTTTATGGGTGAAAATAGTATGGTAACCCCGCCTGCGCTAACGGTATACGCTGGCGGAGCACCAGTGAAGGGTGATAGATGAGAACGAAAACAGGCCAGTTAGCCCATCATGATAATTTCATCAGGAATTAACCATGATAGTTTCCAGGGAGAACCGCGAGGAGGTCGACCTGGTTGGGTATATTGCTAGCAATGGGATTCTCAGTCTCCATTACTAACAATCCCTTTTCCCCCCGGTACTAAGCAGTTTGCCTGTCTCTGTCGTTATTCCGGACGTAGCTGTCTAAAATAACATCAGAGGTTTTCAAATAAACAAATTTAAAAACTCTTGGTAGTAGAGGTATCACATGTATAATGGTAGTTACATTGATCAATGAGGACCCGGGTTCGATACTCGGTCGAGCCAATTTAGGCAATGAACTTTTCTAAACTGTCACGTGTTTGGGTGTTTTCGTTAGTGTCTTCCAGTTATTTGTTGCTTGTTTTCCTATAATACAGCATATTTATTTATTTATTCATTAGTACATATATGAGTATATGGCGGACCTAATGCTAAAAGCATTCTTTTTTATACAACTTAGAATGGCAAACAAGCTGATGGCCCATCTGACGGAAAGTGGTAACCGTCGCCTATAGACATGAGCAGTACCATGTACATAACAGAGTATATTGTTTCGCCCATGATACTTCCCATGCGTTACCATTCCTGAGGAGTCAGGTGTTATTCCTCTGTACCCAGTAAATTCACGCCATATCCCACCCTGCAAACCGAAACACAACCATGCAAACAGCTGCTTCACGGTTGAAACACGAAAGGGACAGAGGTACCCAAGCAATCGACTTTTGTACAAAGTCTCCTTCTGGTAATTCTCTCCCAGTCATATATCCTAGTCCACAGGATATCCTGTTTTTTATTTATTTATTTTTTATAACAATATTAATTCAATATTTAACACTATCATACTATTAATATTATAAATTTGAAAGTTTGTAAAGATGTTTATATGTCTGTTACTTAATATCGTAAACGGCTCAACAATTTTGAATGAAATTTGATACACGAGTGGGTCGTATCCTAATTTAACACATAGGATATTATTTATACTGATTCATGCAGACAAAGCCGCGGTAAATGTCTAGTATTTAATGTTAAAGCGATTTTCCTCGTGAAACTTTTGCTTTGTATGATTTCATCAATTTTATTAGGATAACCAAACAAAGAATGTACCTACTTGTCCCGTATCAGTCAGGGAATCCCGTGGTGCCATTGTACTTATAAGAGGCTAAACGAGTTATATATAAGTGCACGGTTCCCTCTTTAAATCATTCAGGTTTTAGTATTTATACTGACCACTTGAGCATAAGAAAAAATAAATTTTTAAAAATGGAAAAACTAATATTAGCTGTCCTTGTTGCACTCGTGATGGTGTCACAGATTGATGCGAAGACATTTACAAGATGCGAATTGGTTCAAGCACTTAGACGCCAAGGTTTTGATGAGGCAAAATTGAGAGACTGTAAGTATAACTTTTTTTTTTTATTTACACTAGTTTCAACGGCTATTTTATCTGCATGACTGGTATAATATTGATAGACCAAAATAAAAAGTAGCCAAATAAATGCGAAAAAAAGACCAAAATAAATGCGAAAGTATATTTGCTACTTTTTGACGATTTAATTGCTCAAAGAAAGTTCACGAATATGGCATACATATGGGATGAAGATGGACGCTGGTTAATTTAAAAATTAGTTATTATTTAGCAATTAAATTAGTCAAAAAATTGCAAGAAATATTTTACTAATAAAATTAACAGTAGAGACTTTTAAGTCGAGTGTACTTCAGAGAATTGTCAACAATTATAGGCACAGATAATATAATGCTAGAGCTAAGCTATTATTTCCCTTTTAGGGGTGTGCCTCGTTGAGAACGAGAGCCGTGGCAGAACGGATATAGTCGGCAAGCCGAATAAGAACGGATCCAGGGACTATGGTTTATTCCAGATAAATGACAAGTACTGGTGCAGCAACACCTCTAAAGCTGGCAAGGATTGTAATATTACCTGTTCCCGTAAGTTATTTTTTTTAAAGTAGTAGCATTATAAATATATTTCCCCTTTAATAGTTTACGTTCATAGTTTACGTTCTCAATATGTTGGTTTTAAAATATGGATAACCGTCTAGTTCAGAGATGGTAGTTACGAGTGTATGTAGTCGCAAGTAATGTATTTTGGTATAGTTAGATAAATTATTGTTATTGAAACTTACTATTAATAAGATAATGCAATACAAACTTCTGTTTGAGTCTATTTTACATTAACTACAGAATTAATGCGAAAACTATATAAAAATTCTTTGTAATTTTTCTTATTAAATTCACTGCAGGGTTCGGAAAGTAGTTATCTGCTGAGAAGAGCTCGAAAGCAACTCAATAGTTACTTTTTTATATATGTTATATACTAGAGAGAGGCTTTGTACAAAAGTCGATTGCTTGGGTACCTCTGTCCCATTTGTGTTTCAACCGTAAAGCAGTTGTGTTTGCATGGCTGTATTTCGGTTTGAAGGGTGGGATATGGCGTGATTTTACAGGGTACAGAGGAATCACATTTGAGTCCTCAGGAATGGCAACGCATGGGGGTATCATGGGTGAAACAGTATACTCTGTTATGTCCATGGTACTGCTCATGTCTATAGGCGACGGTTACCACTTTCCATCAGGTGGGCCGTCAGCTTGTTTGCATTAAATATTGTCATTAAAGCCCGAGCATGATCTACTAATATGCATGCATGTTTGTCAATAAAAAACGTATCCATGTATAGGTTTGTTTGTTACTTATTTAGGGGATTTATATTTTTCTTAAACTAAGTAGTAAAATGTAATAAAATAATTTCCTAATAATTCCCGGTTCCAATTATTACCTCCTCCTTCCAGACCTAGACGTCTTTGTCTGAACCAGTCCAGGGTACTGAAGCTTCCCAGCTGTAAAACCCATTTTATGGGTAACTCATTTGCATATCGTGCTGTACAGCTGTGGAATAAACTTCCCGTGAATATTCAGAATAGCCCGTCTAGCAGTTCCTTCAAAAAAGATTAAAATCATTTTATCTTTCCAATTTAATTTAAATATAAAAATGATTAGAAGACTGTCATCATCGTGTTCTCTTGTATCTGATATTTATATGTTGTATTTAACGTGTGTATGTATGTGTGTATATGTATATGTATGTGTATATGTATATATATGTGTATGTGTATGTATGTATATATGTGAATGTATGTGTGTATATATATATATTATTTATAATTTATGTAAATATTTATTTAAATTTCTGTCTTGCACTACTACTGCCCACTCACTACTTCCTATGCCACTGCGTTAGGTTGACTGGAAGAAATCTCTTTTAGAGATAAGTTCGCCTTTGCTAACATTGTTATTAACTTATTGTTGTTACTGTATGTTTTTGTGCAATAAAGAATATATATATATATTTTTGTTTGCAGAACTCTTGACCGACGATATAACAGTTGCCTCTAAATGCGCCAAGAAGGTATACAAGCGTCATAATTTTATGGCGTGGTATGGATGGCGCAACCACTGCCAAAATAAGCCACTGCCAGACATCAGCAAATGTTAATCCCTAGAAGTTATATACATATTAATAATAAAAATAAAAAGAGATGCATATATATATATATATATATATATATATATATATATATATATATATATATATATATATATATATATATATATATATATATATATATATATATATATATATATATATATATATATACATAGAATTACCTACTTTTTTTATTAATTTATCCCAATTATATTTGTTACTAAAACTTAAGTACAGTCTATGGACTAAACTGACACATCTCAAAATTACATATATTACATTGTAGCATGTTATTAGAATAATAACCAATCACAACTTTTCATGTGTCATAAAATTTACATAATATATAAATTGTGTTTACACACCTGCGATTTAATGTTTAAAATTAGAAAGAATCTACGATAGAAATTCGAAGTAATTGAAAACTAAAAAAAATATTTATTTACCTCAAATATTTTTCGTTATTACTTTAATTATACGTATGTCTGAAAAAGATTATTAACTATATTTCTTAGGTAAAAGTGAATATACTATTTATTAAATTTGTATATGTAGGTACACTAAGATAAGTAGGTAAGGACAAACCTGCCTACCTATTACGCACATTTTTAGTGTTCATTTTTATATTATATACTTCTACTTATTATTTCTATATTCTAAAGTAATTGATGAGAATTACTTTATTTTCCGTTTATGGATTAAATAAAATTCTTAATACAAATAATTTTGTGTTTAATTTTTAATGTATTTGAATTGGTAGAAATAAGGCAATCATCATATATAGACAAATCCTGCACTGTAGCTTCACAGAGTATGGTGTCCCATAATATTATCACTATTGTTCCTGTTCTGTGGCATGTAATTTCAATGGAAAAGAATTATCAAAATCGGTATAGATATGGCGACGATATCTTGAAATATACACTAGTAGAATTTGAGAATGACCTCTTTTTAAGGTTAGCTGTAAAATAGCTAAATAGTAATATTATTGTATACACAATTATACTATAGTACATCGACCTATAGGTATCTATTGCAGTTCAATAACCAGGCGGTGGGGGAAGGGATTGTTGGTAATGGGGAGGTTAGTCCTCATTGCTATCAATATACCATACCAGGTCGACCTCCACGTGGTTCCCCCTGGAAACCATCGTAACTAATTTATCGATGAATTCGTCACGATGGGCTAACTGACCTGCCTATTCATCTTCACCAATCATCTCTCACGGGTGCCCTGCTAGTGTATACCGATAGCACAGGCGGAGTCATCATTCCATTATCATCCATTAAAAAAAATAACCAGGCGGTGTTTACACATTTTTCCGAGTTAGATCGCTTGACAAATATGAATAAGTCTCATAGTGTATATGTATATGATATTATAGCTTTAGTAGTCACAACAAAAGTAGATTATTATGCAAAATATTAACTAACCAACTGTCCAGGTAAATTGAGAAACTGCTCTTTTCCGAAGTCGCCTAAAACGCGTTTTATAATTAAGGATCTACATATATTTATTTCCAACAAGCTTACCATCTTAAACCCTGCAAAGATTTTTTTATGTGAAAGGTCGACAGACAAGCATGGGGTTCACCTGATGACAATTATTTACCATAACCCATGGGCACTAATGGCAACAGCGGATTCACCAATACATTGCTAGCCTTTTACAAAGGTAAAAATTATCTTCTTTAAGGCCCTTATGAAGTACTGCTCTCATTATTAGGCCAGAGCCTTTCAGTAACAGTTTCTTTCATTTCCTCGCATCCAAAGCATTTCGAATCCTTGATAACCTAGCTTTACTCGATTATCTTAATTCTTTATCTACCCTAGGAGACATTATGTTAAGTATTTGCATATTTTACAGATTTTTTTGCTTGTTTGTTAGTAACACTTTATTGTACAGTAAAGTTTTAAATTATAGGATACAGAGCTCTTAAGAAAAGAATGAGTATAATGGCGGACTTATTCCATAAAAGGGATTCCTTACAGTTAATCTTTAAATGTCTGATAGATTTTTTTTGCAAGTAGTTGCCACGCTTGGCAGGCGGATTGGTAACCGCAGTTAGGCTTTGGAGATGTTTTAAGAGGTACGCTACTGCCCATCCCTTGCCTTTCGTTAGTCGCCTCTTAAGACACCCACGGGATAGGAAGGGATGGCCTATTCTATGCCCGGACCACACGGCTTCGAGTAATATACCAGCAACTAATTTCCATTATCGTACTAATATAACTCGCGCTTGGATATTGCTCTCAAGAGTTTCTACGTCTTCTTAATTATGCATGAAGGTCTCTGAAGGATGGTGGCGTTACGTGCCCTCTGAAACACTGTCGTCCTATCCCACTCAAATTAAAATTCTACCAACACCACGTTGACGAATGGCGGGTCCACTACGGTGCGTTTTACGCGACATTTCCTGTTACAGGCCATAAAAATGCGAAACGAATTACCTGCAGTGGCATTTTCAAATAAATTAGACACGAAGAACTAAGAAGAGAACTTATATTGGTATTGGTAACATATCTGGTGTTCTTAATATCAGTTGGCTGTCACATGCTCGTTTGTATTTCTTTCCTAGAAAAAAAAGAATATTTCCGTGTGTTTAGGTTCATGGATTTAGATGGTTCTAAAACAGGTCGATAGTTTGTCTTACTTCCAACTAATAAATGACAAATTTTCTTAACACATTAATGCTCCTTTCCACTTTCTTCCTTTACCAGAGGGAGACTTTGTACAAAAGTCGATTGCTTGGGTACCTCTGGCCCATTCGTGTTTCAACCGTGAAGCAGCTGTGTTTGCATGGCTGTGTTTCGGTTTGAAGGGTGGGATATGGCGTGAATTTACTGGGTACGGAGGAATAATACCTGAGTCCTCAGGAATGACAACGCATGGGGGTATCATGGGCAAAACAGTATATTCTGTTATGTCCATGGTACTGCTCATGTCTATAGGCGACGGTTACCACTTTCTATCAGGTGGGCCGTCAGCTTGTTTGCCATTCTAAGTTGTATAAAAAAAAAAAAACTTAGGGTTTGCTGGAAGAGAAAAATTTTAGAGTTAAGCTTACATTTGAGTATTTGCTTACCTCTGTCATATTTTTTTATATATTATCTGTGTGTACAATAAAGTATCAATAAATAAGATGTATGTTACTCAATTATACTATATTATATGATGTGTGATGATTTATAGGTACGGATATATCTCAGATAGACATCTTAACTATAGGCTTATATTAACTCATGTATGTGACTAAAGCTGCTATTTATGCTAGTATTTCATGAAGTATTTAAAAAATGTTTATTTCATTTACATTATCATACTTTGCAACTGTATACCTATGATTCTTCAATTATATGTACTGGTTTTTCTTACCATTGTATGATTTGACCAGACAAATCAGGCGTGCCCATTTGAACCCACCATATCAGTTCGGGAATCCCTTATGAATTTATTAAAGTTGTAAACAATATGAATCAAATACGCAATAGTATATAAGCGAATTAAATATGTTCTTAAAAACATTCTGGTGTTGTTATTTGGACGAGTTACTTGGGTTTATCGGTAAAAGCATTTATATAAAGAAATGAAAACAATAATATTTATTGTTTTTATCGCTTTTTCGCTGGCATCACAGGTTGATGCGAAGACTTTTACGAGATGCGGACTGGTCCAAGCACTTAGAGTCAAGGATTTGATGAGGCCAAGATGAGAGACTGTGAGTATCAAGTATGCCTATCGCTTTATTATGTCATTGCTAGTTTATACTCGCTACTTCGACCGCGTTTTTTCTTTTTTTTTATACAAGTTAGAATGGCAAACAAGCTGACGGCCCACTTGATGTAAAGTGGTAACCGTCGCCTATAGACATGAGCAGTACCATGGACATAACAGAGTATACTGTTTCGCCCATGATACACCCCATGCGTTGCCACTCCTGAGGACTCAGGTGTTATTCCTCTGTACCCAGTAAATTCACGCCGCGTGATAGAAATATGTTGATTGATTAAGTATGAATAGTAGTCTATATCTTTCTCCATCGTATATAAATAGATGCTAATAGATAGATATTCCTTATTGTTGCCGCCAAACGATTACAATAGTAAACTTATTATGAATACAAACAATGATAAGGAATGATCACAGTGAGAAAACAATGGACGATCTTATCCCTAAAAGCGATCTCTTCCAGGCAACCTTTGTATGGAGCGGAGTAATTATAAACAGTTTGATCGGATGCACGATGGGGATGAATTTTATTTAAATTGCATAAAATATATTCAAAATATATAATACGTTTATACTTAGTATAAACGTATTATATTTATTATATATATAAATTATATTTATAAATTTAGATTTTATGATTGGTTAAGCCGTAAAGGTGTTAAGAGTTAACAAACAACATATAATCAAATTCACCTTCACATTTATAACATTATTAATGTCTATCTCGGAATACTGCACTCGGGGGGGAAAGGGATTGTTAGTAATGGAAACTGAGAATCCCATTGCCAGCAATATACCCAACCAGGTCGACCTCCTCGCGGTTCCTCCTGGAAACTATCATGGTTAATTCTCGATTAATTTATCATGATGGGCTAACTGGCCTGTTTACATTCTCATCTATCACCCTTCACTGGTGCTCCGCCAACGTATCCCGTTAGTGCAGACGGAGTTACCGTTACCATACAATTACCACCTATAAAAAAAAATACCGCACTCGTTTAAAGTGGCTCCCAATCAGACAGCGTCATGAGACGCATGTCCTAGCGGTCCTATATAATGTCCTTAATGATCCCAACTCTCCTTTCTACCTTTGTTTCCGGTTCCAATTGTTACCTCCTCCTTCCAGACCTAGACGTCTTGGTCTGAACCAATCCAGGGTACTGAAGCTTCCTGGCTGTAAACCCATTTTATGGATAATTTATTTGCATATCGTGCTGTACAGTTGTGGAATAAACTTCCCGTGAGTATTTAGAATAGCCCGTCTAGTAGTTCCTTCCAAAAAAGATTAAAATCATTCTATTTTTCTAATTTTGTTTAAATATAAAAAATGATTAAAAGACTGTCATCATTATATATATTCTTATTTATGTAGGTTTATATTCATTATATATATATATATATATATATATATATATATATATATATATATATATATATATATATATATATAATTTATGTAAATATTTATTTTAATTTCTGTTTTGCACTATTACTGCCCACTCACTACTTCCTATGCCACTGTGTTAGGTTGACTGGAAGAAATCTCTATTAGGGGTAAGTGCTAACAAAGTTTATTACCTTATTGTTGTTACTGTATGTTTTAGTGCAATAAAGAATATGTATATTATCAGGGATAAAGATAAAGATTAATAAAGAAAAAAATAAATATTTTCTTATCTTCGTCAAATTGTCAATGCAAAACCATTCCTTTCAGGCATTCAGAATTAACTAGATGAAATCCCTTTTACAGGATAAGACCGCCATTATACTCATTTCTTAAGAACTCCTTTATCATATAATTTAAGAGTTTACTGTATAGTAAAGTATTAAAAGTCAATTATTTTAATGCAATTTTTATGTTGATTTATATATTTACTATCTATGTACCTTTTTTAAAAGGTTGAAAATTCTTTACATTCTTTATTGCACTTATAAATTACATAGATAAGACAATTACAAATATTGTGAACAAGAATGGTCTTACCTCTGTAAGAGACCAATGAAAGCATATGTATACCTATAGTGAGCAACAAAAGTATGCGAGTGCTGTAGGAACAACATCAATACTAATACATAAACAGCTAAATTAAATATTATAACATATAAATAATATAATAATAATATATTTATTAGATAGAGATTATTTATTAGATATATTATTTATATATACCAACTACATTATAAATTTAGATTAATGATTTTAAGATATGACAGTAAAATTGAAAAATTAAAAATAAAGATTAAGTGAGAAAGAAAATGTAATTTTATTTTTTTTCTTGAAAGATGCAATAGAGACCCTGTCGGGATAATGGATTCCCGCGCGATCAAAGCCGCGGACTTCCTTATTACCTAGATTTTGTTTGTTTGACTTCATTATCAAGTTTAATGGCGGATTGGAAATGTTTTATTCTGGAGGTCAATTTCTGGGATAATAAAAGTGTTAAGAGGTTATCATTTGCGTAGTCGTGAGTAAAATAAATTGTACTGTTAATATGAAATCTTTTATTTTTATTAGGCACCTATACGGAATGGCAAATGTGCTAATGAACTTCTTGATGAATTTTGTGTAGCCGCAAGCTTTATCACAAAATTTTGTAGCGATAAGCTGTGACCACGAAATAAATACATATGTAGGTTTTTCTCGCAGCGTTTGTAGATTTTATAATGCAATGAAAATATTATAACCTATATTTTTTAAACGTGAAATATCATGTATTAGGACGGCCAGCACTTTCCACCATGTGCGCCGTCATTTTGAAGTTTTTTGTATTTTTGAAGTTTTATAAAAAATAAAAATAGAATGAAAATTATTAATTTTCAATGTGATTATCTCGAAACTATTGTAAGGTTTGGTCTTGTATTTTAATATGGGTTTTCTTTTAAAAAATGTATTATCAAATTATTAATAATACATTTTTTAAAGAAAACTTCTGTGTTTCAAGTGTTTATGAGCGAAGTTCCACTTCCTATCAGATAGACTGTGAGCTCGCTTGTATTTCTAAAAATAATAAAAACAATTGAAATAATTAGAGTCGATTTTGAGACGCCATTTTTCTGAACCTATCTCTAGCCTAATAGATTAATTAAAACTATCAGTTTTGTGAAAAGATCGTTTAACAGATCATCATAAACTAAATTTATAGTAAAGACTTAAATCTATTAAAACTATAGTTCATATTGGTCATTAGAATAAAGATGTCGCTCTGATATCCAATTGAAATTTTAATTTTAGAGATACATTTAGAGAAATTACGCTTCAGAATCGACTCCATTGAATCTTAATGTATTTACCAGTATTATCTTCCCATTTAGGGGTGTGCCTTGTTGAGAATGAGAGCGGTCGCAGAACGGATATAGTCGGCAAGCCGAATAAAAACGGATCTAGAGATTATGGTTTATTCCAGATCAATGACAAATACTGGTGCAATAATACTACTAAGCCTGGAAAAGGATGCAACATTACTTGTTCCCGTAAGTCAATTTATCTATATTAAAAATTTTTGTTCTATAAAAAATGTACTTCAAACGTCAGAATCGCTTTTGACCTATAGGAAAAACGTAAGTAACTATTTAATAACCTAGTTTTAGACATTCTCCCCTAACTTATCCATTATCTTTTCCATGTTACATAAGGATTTCTTTTTATATCAATTTATTGACAATTTATATTAAAAGCATTCCTTTTTTGATTTCATCGTGTTTTAAATAAATTTAAAATTAGAATGGTTTCCGTGAAAGTCGTAATTAATCGTTGCTGTAAAAACAATGTTTAAATTTGACAATGAAACATTTAAAAATACAAATTTGACTCTAAAATTAGCTAAGTAATAAAAAAATCTTTTATTACGTATATTTATAAGTTTTCCATTACATTTATAAACAGGAAAACAAAATTAAAAACTTTATTCTTTTTCAGAACTCTTGACCGACGATATCACGGTTGCCTCTAAATGCGCAAGAAGATATACAAGCGTCACCATTTCATGGCGTGGTATGGATGGCGCAACCACTGCCAAAAACAAGCCGCTGCCAGATATCAGTAATTGCGAATATATTTATATTACAGTAATAAACGAAATCTAAATACAGCATACTCATTTGTTGCAGTATCCGGCCGTTCATTTACCTTCCTAATGCTCCTCTCAAATATTGCGTCTAAATTGCGCCCACCAAGTACTCTCTTGTATAGGCATTCCGTCAACCGTATACTCGTACAATAGCGAGGGCGGGATGCCTTAAATACTGTACCGCAAACCATAAAACAAAATACATAATTTATTTGTTCTATATCACAGTTGTACTTACAAATGTTGATCAGTTCGGAAGTAATGTGTATCTTTTATTTTTTTGCATAACCACAGGGGTCCATTTTTTTGCCAATGTACTAGGTTTGATTCCCAAGCACTTGCGTTTGCGCTTTTGGTGTACGCTCGCATATTCCAAGGTTTGCAGTCGATTAGGTAATTATATGGGTAAAGAATTTGGGCTTCATCATTAAGTGGGTACTGAGAGCATGACTTTTAAGATAACCTTTCTGATGCACAGGGGTCCATTTAGAATAGATGGCTGTAAGAACAGAGGAAAGAACTAAAAAAATATGGATGGATTGTGTAAAAGATGATAGGGACAGAATGGGAATTAATGTGGAAATGATTTTGAATAAAGAAGGAAGGAAGAGAAAATATATTACACCGATTCCAAATAACAACTGGGATAAGTGTAGGAATATGGATTTGCTGGAAGAGAACTTTTTAGAGTCAAGCTCGCCTTGGTACTCTTACGCCTTTCGCTCTGTCATATTTTTTATGTATAATTATGTATACAATAAAGTATTAAATAAATAATATAATGACAGGGGTCTACTTAGGATTTAAAAAAGTTCGTATGTATTTAAAGATCGTACTAAGAACGAGTTCCTGACCACTATCCTTACTAATATTAGAAATATGGTTGTTTGTTTGTTACCTTTTGTCACTTGAATGGCTTAGCCAATCACACAGGCTAATTATATCCCTTTCTATTTATATATCCTGATCACGTTGATGAAGTTGGTTAAAAACTAGTTCTTTATAGTCCTTAGTTGATTTTACTAATGAACATTCACTCAAAATTTAATTGGTTAATTTTTATATTGCAGTTACACTATTCAATCCGATTAAAATCAGGTTGTTTTAATAACTCAACTAAATGTATTTTTTATTTATTAAACACAAGATATATACAACATGAGTACATACGTGGACCCCACACTTGGCGAATCTGTATCGCGGCAGTCCATAAGCTACTACCAAGACACAGTGTTTTACAAATATAGATCAGTGAGCCAATTTTACGGAAACAAACATGATAGAAGTACATCATTAACTAATATAAAAGTGCTTCGTGAAGACATGTGCATAAACCGAAAATTATTTAATGACTTTCAATATTACATAAATAAATACATACACTTAAATACATAGTAGATACATATTACTAAATACAAATATCATGTAATGTGCATATAATAGTCTCACGTATGTGATAACCGTCTACGCTTATAATATTACTGGTTCAACAAGTAACCCGTTGCAACGGTGACACAGTGAATCGATTTGCAGGAAAAGAGGGAGTGAAAAGGCCATATGAGCCGCACTGGTATGTGTGAGACGATCCAGCTAATCGGTTTTAAAACCGATTGGTATAATGGAATTGAACAAACAGAAAAGAATACTTTAATCGAAAACAAAATTGAATGAATGAATGGTAACGCATGAAGAGTATTATGGGCGATAGAGTATACTCTGTTATGTTCATGGTACTGAGGGCCGGCCATTATATGTTTTCCGAAATTTCGGAGCCGAACGAAAATACTGATGTTAAAATTACGTAATACATACTGTCTAAAAATATTAAAAATGTTAAAATATCGCTCTTTTGGACTTTTATGGTAGGATTTTTGATGAACAAAACATTCCAACAACTCCATTTACTGGGCTGATTTCGGTATGAACGAATAGTCGAAATTGAAACCAAAAAATCCGGAATTTTATTTCATGGTAGACCCCTTTGTTCACGTCTATAGGTGACGGTTACCACTTGCACATCGAGACGGGCCGTCAGCCTGTTTGCCCTTCTAAGTTGGATAAAAAAAAAACACGGGACCAAAATAGGAGCAAGTTCAATTGATTACGAAAATAAATATCAAAATCAGTTCAAAATTGGTGAAGAATAAGATTGCAACAAAAATACATAAAGCGATATAAAAATCTTCTCTCTACTTTTGAATATCGCTTAAAAATAACATAATGTATGAATTTTGTAAAAGCTAAGGTTGTTATTTGTTAACAGAAATGGATTTTTTTAAATACACGAAAGATACACCGACTCTAATAATGTGCATTTCTTATTTACCTAATCCTGGTATTAATGCAACCTGTTGAAGATGCTGCAAGCTTAACAGTTTACTGAGTATTTAACAAGTAAGTCACTTAATAAGTATAGATATACTTAGGTAAGAGTATAAATTAAAATGAAGCAAAAGCATAATGTAGTACTAAAACAAGTCTAGACTAAGTAAATTTTGGTACTTTTGGCTTTTAAAACATCAGCAGTTTTAAGCATATTAAGGTTAAAATACATTAGCATTATTATTAGTTTTACATACCATAATGCATTTATTTCTACAAAAAACTATTTTTAATTTTGATAATCACAATTATA